>NW_023270855.1:16439553-16451634 GCF_011800145.1 Mirounga leonina
GAGAGGATCATATGATTCTTGTTCTTTCTTTTGTTAATGTACTGTATCACATTGATTGATTTGCGGATGTTGAACCAACCTTGCAGCCCAGGGATAAATCCCACTTGGTCATGGTGAATAATCCTTTTAATGTACTGTTGGATCCTATTGGCTAGTATCACTCATAATGGAATTTAAGAAACAAAATGGGTGAACATAGAGGAAGGGGGGAAAAAAGAGAGAGGGAAACATACCATAAGAGACTCTTAAGGATAGAGAACAAACTGAGGGTTGTTGGAGGGGATGGGCTAACTGGGTGATGGGTATTGAGGAGGGCACTTGTTGTGATGGGCACTGGGTGTTATATGTAAGTGATGTACCACTAAATTCTATTCCTGAAACCAACATTACACTATATCTTAAATAGAATTAAAATAAAATAAAATAAAATAAAATAGGCCATCAATAGCAAGTATTGTCAAAAAAATATTGCTGGTAAGAAGCTATATTAATAAAATCACTGTGGACAACTGCTGGCATTATCTTGTACAGTTGCAAATATGCATACCCAAATGCCCTGTAATTCTACTCTATGTTATATACAACAGTGAAATGTATGCACAATTGTACCAAAAGATATATATAAGAATATTCATAAATAATTATTCATCTTTGCCTCTTGAAACAATCCTGAGTTCCCTTAACAGCAGATGTCATTCATAGACTGTAGTACATTTATTTATTTATTTATTTATTTATTTATTTATTCATTCATTCATTCATTCATTCATTCATTCATTTATTTATTTTAAGATTTTATTTATTTATTTGATGGAGAGAGCAGAAGCAGGGGGAACAGCAGAGGGAGAGGGAGAAGCAGGCTCTCCGCTGAGCAGGGAGCCCAATATGGGGCTCGATCCCAGGACCTCGAGATCATGACCTGAGCTGAAGGCAGATGCTTAACCGACTAAGCCACCCAGGCACCCCTGTAGTATATTTATACAATAAAATATTACATAGTGATGGAAATGAATGAACAGTGACTACCGACAACATGGATGAGTCTCACAAACACTGCTGACTACAAAGCCAGACTTGAAGGAATAGATGTTGTATGGTTTTATCCATATGAAACTCAAAAGGTAATATTCAATTATAAATTTACAAATGAGATGGTGGAGACGAAGGAGGAAGTAGTAACTGGGAGAGTATAAAGGAGAGGGCATTCTGGGGTGTTGGCAATATTCTGGACCTGGCTTAGTCATGCTTCATTGAGCTGTATATTTATGTGTTTTATAGTTTTCTATATGGGTTATACCTCTTAGAAAATATAATGTATAAATTAATACCTTAAAATATGATAAACATTTCCAGGAGTTGGCACCAAAACTTCTTTATATTTGTATTTACTTTTTTTTAAATACTTGATTCTAATTTGCTATTAGGTAACATTGGATATATATTAACAATAAATCTAAAAAATATTTCATCTGATTCTTTAATGCAAACAAAAATTTTGTTGTAATTCTCAACCTGCTTTATAAATCTCAGAATCAAAATCTCTATGGGCTATGCTCATAACTTCCTCAAAGCCATTTGTCAAATAGAACAAGAGTAACAAATAAACATTTCAGCTTTGGGTTTCTTTCTTAGTTTTATAAATCAGAAACTCTCAGTTTTGATAGGATGAATACCTTACTTTTTAACATTTCCCTCTCCTATCCTATCCTGTCAGTCTGGCAGCTTAAATGTGCAATTTTATTCAAATGGACCAAAAGACTAGGTCCTACTGAATATAAGGTGAGAGGTGAGAGGAGGCCTGAATTTTGAGAGTATCATTTCTGATAAGGTACATAAATAGATGTCCAGCAGTGATGGTGAAGAAAAAATGAGGCTAAAATATTGGATAATCTGCTTTCCTGTAGATTTTAAAAATATAATAGTGGTTTACTGTAATTCAACCATGTGACTGCTCCAAGTCCCCTTACTTAAGACATGAATTGTTTTTAAAATCAAAGATGAAGTTTTCTCCTTGATGTATCAATTGGTGGTTATTAGTACGTTAAGACAAATTCAGAATATTAATTTCATTGAAACATTGTGTAGTGCTATTTCCCAAATGATAATGAAAAACCAATACTAATTTATCAACTTTTTTTTGAGAAATTAAAGAAAAAATATGTATTTTCCCACTTTGTTTAGCTATTTCTTTTCTAATATACAAAAAAAAAAGGTTAAAAGCCATCTAACATTTTCATTTGTAATTAGATATGCATTACCCACTTAACACATACTTCACAATTATCAGAGACTTTACAATTTCCAAATGAGTTTTTAAGTGTTATTTTTAAAGCTTCTTTTCCTGGTCTTAATTTCTTTTTCAGATATAAACGTACTTTATCACTATATCATCAGGATCATGTATAACTGTTTTTGCATTTCTTAGGTATAAAAAATTTTAAGGACATTTTAAACTGATCAAAGACCTCTATATTATGGCTTTTACCTGGATACCTTTTCTGTTGTGCTGTGACAATGGTTTTTATTCAGGTGGATTCCATTTTACTTTCTCTATCTATAAATAAATATATATTTAAAAATTATTTTGAGATGGAGATATGAGAAATTCCGGTCTGTTGTAGTTTGGGTGACCGTGGGCAAGTAACAGAGTTCCCCTACCTTGAATTTCTCCATCTGTAAAACACAGTTTAGAATAGCTTACAAGTATAGAATAAAGATGAATGGCATTGCAGATATAAAATCCTTTGCATTCCTCAGGAAAAAAATTATGATGATTGTAAATGCCTCTATTTATAGCCCTTTAAAATGAATTATTATTGCATTTTAACCTTGAGCCCTCTAAAATCATCCCTCTGATGTGGAGTCAGAGGGGAGCAAGAATTCCTTTACCCTATGTTACAAGTGTGAAAAGTGAGGTTTGGAGCATCCCTAAATATGTGTAGTGAGGTTTTAATAATATTAGTAATATCATTAATGTATCAGACTAATATTTTTATAGGAAAAGTATGTGGCATTTTCAAACTACATTTTATAAACAACTTCAAAATCCTTAATTTCGTTCAAAATATTTCCATTGTTTTGGGAATAAATACTGATGTCCCAACCAACTATTACATGATAGTTGATTAGCCAGGTCTCTGCTGAGCAATCCATTAACAACTCACAATCACCCTTACCCTCTTCTCTACATTTAATAAGTATTTGTCCTGATACCAATCCTACATGAAGTGAGTAATATTAACACCCCATTTTATGCATGAATTAACACTTGTGCACAATGTCACATTGACTGGAGAATATTCTTCAAACACAGACAGTTTGCCTCTGGTGCCTCTGCCTAAAAGCATCACAGTATGATGGATTTTTGTGTGTTTCTTTGGCATTTCAGAGTATCACTCAATCATCCCATTGTTTAGATTGGGCTTGGATATAAAGGGCCTCCAAAATTTGGATGTACCTGCCTCCAAATTATTTTCCAGCCTTTTCCTAGAAAACTAGTCATTTTATAAAGATGGCCTTTTGCATTTCTGTTATCATGCCTGGTCTTTTGTCAATCTTCTCATACTTTCTTTACCTGGGCTTGTTCACACATTTGCATTTCCTCTTGGATAGACTTTCATCCTGAATGTTCTTCCATGCACTTGTATCAGGAACACAAACTGATATTTCAATGCCTAAGTCAAGCCACATTGCCTTTGGAAGACTTCTATTGCCCTTTTCCCAATCCAGGCAAACCTTACTATTCCCTACTCTGGGCTGCATTATAGGTTAAGTCTACTTCTCTTACTTCACCTGGTATTTTTTTAAGGAGGTTCGGTAGGCAGCAGGGATGTAGACTCTACATTCTGACTGCATGGGTTTAAATACTGACTCTGCCACTTAACTATTTGTGTGATACAGGGCGAGTTACTTAATTCTTCTATGCCTCAATCTGCTCATCTGAAAATAACCTCATAGGGTTATTCTGAGGCTCACTGGAGTTAATTTACATAAAGAGTGTAGAACAATGCCTGCTCTATAACATGTACTCTAGAAATGTTAGCAATTTCTTTCTTTCCTTTTTTTTTTTTTTCAATTGTGCTTAAGGTTTCAGCTGTTCACTCTGTAAAGACAGGGAATAGCTGTTTCTTATTTATCATTTAATCGTTAGGCCCTAGCACAGGGCTAGATGCATATAAATAAGGTGTTTTCTGGGTGGTTGGCAGATGAATAAATGAATGGCCAGTTAGGAGGCTCCAGTGTAGATCTGCAATAATGGGACAACCTTATTTGAAATGGTATCTGTGATTAAATATTAAACAGTGCATAACCAAAAAGTCCTATTCATGAGTAACTTTTATCCCAAATGTTTATCTATTCATTAGTAGAGCTGTATTATTACAAGAATCTCAAAAAAAAAAAAAAAAATACAGCTCGGTGAAATCATAGGTTTATTTCAAAACACCTATCTTTTTTTCTCAAGGCTGACATTTTAAACAGCAATGACAGATGCAATGTTCTCTCACACAAGTACAGAGTAATTCATTAACATACATATGAAAGGAAGAAGTCTACATTCAACCTTTACTACCAAAGTCCTTGAGAAATAAAAGAAATTCAAAGCAGCTACAAGTGTAGCTTGTAAAAAGTCAAACTGGTTTTATCATTCAAAACACCAGGTTGGTAGCAGGAGCTTTTGGTAACTAGACATCTGCTGAATTTGCTTTAGGGTTGAGGTTGGGGGGAAGGAAGGAAATGCTTAAAATGGAAATCTACCTGATAATCTGAAATGACAGAATCTTATGTAGGGGACTTTTGTAATCAAATAATTCAAAACATACCTTTAATAAGTCCACAGAGATGAATGTCTTGTCTGGGTAACATAGCTGGTTAAAGACAGATTTGATTTAGGAGTACATTTTGTAATAGATAGTTTTGTATACATGGGCTGCATTTTAGCATGGTTTCATGGTGGGATGAATCAGGATGAGGCAAAGAGTTACAGGCTGAGCCTAAAATAAACTCTGAGGGTGTTTTTGAATTGCTGAACATCAGGATAAAAGTTACAAACAAAAGCCATCAATTATCTAGAGGTATGTACCTATAGAGTCTTTCCCAGGGACAGGTTAGGTTCTAAAAGGCTGTTCATAGTTCATTTGTTCTGAAGGTCAAAGTGACACTATGCAATTGACTGCCAACTGATAGGAAGCAGAGTTGTTAATACAATTTTATTTTGATGTATAGCTTTGTTCTTACTATAGAAATTTATATGAGAACGGCTTCTGGACCTAATTTTTCTATCAATAAGTAGATCAAATATCTTATATTAAATGTTTAGTGTCTGTCTTACTTTGGGTCCCTTAGAAGCAGAACCTGAGGCAGACATTCAAGTGCGTATGATTTAGAGAGAGAACATTCCCAAGAGAAAGGGAGGGAGGGAAGCAGAAGACAGCCTGGGAAGGAGCTAAGCAAGAAGGGGTTGGTTCTCAGCTGTTGTCTGGCTTCAGCCTGATCCCAAGGGAGTCTGGGGCATAAATGATAGACCAGGTGCAGCTGTGGTCATTAAAAGCTGAGGATGGGCACGCTGTCCATTAAGTGGGATCTGGACAGGGTTTCAAAAGCATCTACCACCACACTTATTGTGAAGCTAACTGTCCTGAAGATATGGCTTAATATTTAGGCAATTATTATGCCAACAGCAAATTAAGTAAAAAAAGAAGCACACGGGTTTTGTGTGGGCAGTGTTTGGGAAGGATACTATGACATGAAAATCCTGCCCTTAAGAGTCTCAACTTTTATATTCAAGTTTCAGTTGGTTCTCTAACAATGGACCTTTAAAAAGCCCCCATCTCAGTGAGCCTCAGGCTTCTAATCTGCAAAATAGGAACAATAGCATCTATCTCCTATGCTGGTTGCCTAGCTCAAGAAAGTTAACATATGTCAAAGCACCTAAAAGTCTTAAAAACAAGAGAAGGAACTAACTAGTCCAGAGGAAGTTTTAAAATGTAAATTAGAAGATTTTTCTATGAGTAACTACAGCAGTTTGAAATATGTACATGTTTGGCCAAATTGAGGGAAGTAATTAAAAGTAGCAAGAAGAATTAGAGCTATCATTTCACAAATGTCTATAAAGCACCCGGGTTTGCAATCCAGGTCATTATCCTGCCTCCGATGCTATAATTTCCATTGTATACATTTCATAACAGAGGCTTACTATTGTTCAGAGGTGGCTTGATTTTACCACTAGATTTTTGACAGAGATAGAATTTGAACTCAGATATGTCTGTATCGAAAATCTTAGCATTTGACTACTGTTATTATCCAGCCTATGAAAAGCCTTTTCTAACAAAATGGGCATTGTTGGAAATTTATGAGGGTGGTGGTGAGGATTTCAAATTAAACTGAAGATACAGGTCTTGCACTTTAGGAACTTTCCATTTGGCTGGAGACTAGCACTCAGATTCTACTTGCTATGTGAAAAGAACCAGAGCAGATACTCAATAAGAAAAACTTTTTCTTTTTCTTTTCTTTTAAGAATTATGACAGAGAAAAAAAATCCAGCTGAAATGATTACTTTATTCCACTGAGTTCTGATACTATTTTTTAAAATAGTAATAAAAGACACATAACATAAAATTTACCATTTTAATCATTTTAAAGTGTACAATTTAATGGAACTGAACACATTCAGATTGTGTAATCATTACTACCATTAATCTCCAGAAAATTTCAACATCTTAAACTGAAACTCTGTATTAATTAAACACTAACTCTGGATTCTTCCCTCCACCCTGTCCCTAGCAGTCACGGCTCTGCCATCTGTCTCTACCAATTTGCCTTTCTAGTTACCTCAGATAAGGGAAGTCATATAATATTTGTCCTTTTGGGTCTGGTTTATTTCATTTAGCAGGATGTTGTGTTTACTCCTTTTTCAAAGTAGGATAATATTCTATTCTACACACACACACACACTACATCGTCTTTATTTATGTTGATGGACATTTGGGTTGTTTCTACCTTTTAATGATTGAGAATAATGCTGCTATGCATATGGATATAAAAATATCTGTTTGAGTCCTGCCTTTAATTCTTTGAGGTATATACACATAAGTGGAATTGCTGTGTCATATGGTAATTCCGTTAAATTTTTTTTTGAGGAACTGCTATACTGTCTTTCACAGTAGCTCTACCATTTTACATTCAAACCACCAATGCACGAGCATTCTGATTTTTCCACATCCTTGCAAACATCTGTTATTTTCCAGTGTGTGTGTGTCTGTGTGTTTTAATAACAGCCATCCTAATGGGTGCGAAGCCGTATCTTATACTTCTGATTTACATTTTCATAATGATTAGTGATATTGAGTGTGTTTTCATAAGAAAATTTATTCTTGATTAAATATGCCCCTTCTGCCATTTTCTGTCTTGTTTCTCTCTCTCTCTTCCCTTTCTCTCTTTAAGAATAAACATTTCTCGGGGGGGGGGGAAAGAGCAAGTTGGTGGAGGAGTAGGAGACCTGGATTTCGTCTCCTCTCAGGAATTCAGCTGGATAGGGATCAAACCATTCTGAACACCTATAAACTCAACAGGAGATGGAAGAAAAGAAGAGCAACAACTCTCTCATCAGAAAAGCAACCACTTTCTGGAAGGTAGGACGTGCAGAGAAGTGAATCTGAGGGATATTCGGGAGGATAGATGGCGGGGTAGGGGCCTTCCTTGGCCGCTTCTGGCAAGTGATAGAACCATGGAGCACAAAATCGGAACTTTTAAAAGTCTGCTCTGCTGAGGGACGTCACTCTGGTGGCTAAGCGGGGGGTGGAACCCTCCGGGACAGTGTGGTCTCAGGACCCTCAGGGTCACAGAAAGACCGGGGGTGCCTGAGTGTGGCAGAACTCCCAGGTAACGGAGCAGGGAAGCCGGCTGCAGAGGCGGAGCCCAGGCGCGGGCACTCAGCTTGGGGTTGCCATAAACCATGATCCGCGGCACAGTCGGGCCCCTGCTCCTCCAGCAGGGACCCAACAAGCGGCAGATCCGGGGAGACACACCTTCCTCCCCCAGGAGGAGCCGCATGGGAGTGCACCGCAGGGATCTGCTGGGTTTGGAGACTCCACCCGGGGTCGGGTGCCAGAGATAGAAACACGCGGTCACAGGCCGGGTGAGCACGGAGTGCGGCCGGAGACCAGGGAGACGGGAGTGACTGACGGCTTTTCTCTGGGGGCTCACTGAGGAGCAGGGCCCCGAGTTCTTGGCTCCTCTGGGGCGGAGATTGGGAGGCCACCATTTTCACTCTCCGCCTCCAAAGCTTAGGGAAAGCTCGCAGGGAACAAAAACCCCGGAGAGCAAACCCAAACAGATTACTTAGCCGGGAGGGGGCAAGGGCGGGGCAATTCCGCCTCCGGCAGAGACATTTGGAAACCATGGCAACAGGCCCCTCCCCAGAAGATCAGCGGGAACAGCCAGCCAAGACCAAGTTTACCGATCAATGAGAATGGCAGAACTCCAGCGCGAGGGGAATACTGCACATAGAATTCAAGGCTTTTTTACCATGATTCTTTAGTCTTTCAAAGTTAATTTTTTTTTAACTGTCTTTTTTCCTTTTTTTTTCTTTTTGAATTTTTCTTTTTCCCTTTTTCAACCAACATCTTATCAATACCTTTTTTTAAAAAAACATCTTTATTTTTCATTTTTAGAGTCATATTCTATCCCTTCATAGTAGTTACCCGTATTTTTTGGCATATATATATAAGTTGTTCTCTCTTCAAAATTTTGAGATAGTTTCTTCTAACAGATTAAAATATACCCTAAATCTCTAGTATGTGGTGTTTTCTATTCCCCTGCCTGATCACATTCTCTCCCTTTTTTTTTCTTTTTTCTTTTTTTAAATCCTCTTCTTTCTTTTTTCAAACAATTCTTATCAATTCCTTTTATAAAATTTTTTATAATTTCCATCTTTACAGTCATATTCCATCCCTTCATCATATCAACCCTTATTTTTGTACATATATAAGTTTTTCTTTCTTTAAAATTCTGGGAGGCACTTTCTTCTAAAAAATCAAAATACACCCCAAATCTAGTGTGTGGCACTGATCTATATACCAGCCTGATCATATTTGACCACATTCTGGGTTTTTTTTGTTGTTGTTCTTTTGTTTTGTTTGTTTTTGTTTGTTTTTATCTTTATCTTTTTCTTTTTTTCTTTTTCTTTTTTCTCTCTTTCCATTTCTTTTTCCACTGCTTCAGGTCTTTTCTGATTTGTTTAGAGTATATTTTCTGGGGACATTGTTACTCTGCTAGCATTTTGTTCTCTCATTAATCTATTCTCCTCTGCACAAAATGACAAGACGGAAGAAATCATCTCAACAAAAAGAACAAGAGGTAGTACCGACTGCCAGGGACCTATTCAATACGGACATTAGTACGATGTCAGATCTAGAGTTCAGAATCATCACTTTAAAGATACTAGCTGGGCTTGAAAAAAGCATGGAAGTTATTAGAGAAACCCTTTCTGGAGAAGTAAAAGAACGAAAATCCAACCAAGTAGAAATCAAAAAGACTATTAATGAGGTGCAATCAAAAATGGGGGCGCTAACTGCTAGAATAAATGAGGCAGAAGAGAGAATCAGTGATATAGAAGACCAAATGATGGAAAATAAAGAAACTGAGAAAAAGAGAGATAAACAACTACTGGATCACGAGGGCAGAATTCCAGAGATAAGCGATACCATAAGATGTAAAAACATTAGAACAATTGGGATCCCAGAAGAAGAAGAAAGAGAGAGAGGGGCAGAAGGTATAATGGAGCAAATTATAGCAGAGAACTTCCCTAATTTGGGGAAGGAAACAGGCATCAAAATCCAGGAAGCACAGAGAACCCCTCTCAAAATCAATAAAAATAGGTCAACACCCCGACATCTAATAGTAAAACTTATGAGTCTCATAGACAAAGAGAAAATCCTGAAAGCAGCTCGGGAGAAGAGATATGTAACCTACAAGGGTAGAAACATTAGATTGGCAACAGACCTATCCACACAGACCTGGCAGGCCAGAAAGGACTGGCAGGATATATTCAGAGCACTAAATGAGAAAAATATGCAGCCAAGAATACTTTATCCAGCGAGGTTGTCTTTGAAAATTGAAGGAGAGATAAAAAGCTTCCAGGACAAACAAAAACTAAAGGAATTTGCAAACACAAAACCAGCCCTACAAGAAATCTTGAAAGAGGTCCTCTAAGCAAAGAGAGAGCCTAAAAGCCACATAGACCAGAAAGGGGAACACAGACAATATACGGTAACAGTCACCTTACAGGCAATACAATGGCACTAAATTCCTATCTTTCAATAGTTACCCTGAATGTAAATGGGCTTAATGCCCCAATCAAAAGACACAGGCTACCAGACTGGATTAAAAAACAAGACCCATCGATATGCTGTCTGCAAGAGACTCATTTTAGAACCAAAGACATCCCCAGATTGAAAGTGAGGGGGTGGAAAACAATTTACCATGCTAATGGACACCAAAAGAAAGCTGGGGTGGCAATCCTTATATCAGACAAATTAGATTTTAAACGAAAGACTGTAATAAGAGATGAGGAAGGACACTATATCCTACTTAAAGGATCTATCCAACAAGAAGATCTAACAATTGTAAATATCTATGCCCCTAACATGGGAGCAGCCAATTTTATAAGGCAATTAATAACAAAAGCAAAGAAACACATCCACAACCATACAATAATAGTGGGGGACGTTAACACCCCCCTCACTGAAATGGACAGATCATCTAAGCAAAAGATCAACAAGGAAATAAAGACTTTAAATGACACACTGGACCTAATGGACTTCACAGACATATTCAGAACATTCCATCCCAAAGCAACGGAATACACATTCTTCTCTAGTGCCCATGGACCATTCTCCAGAATAGGTCACATCCTAGGTCATAAATCAGGTCTCAACCAGTATCAAAAGATTGGGATCATTCCCTGCCTATTTTCAGACCACAATGCTTTGAAACTAGAACTCAATCACAAGAGGAAAGTCGGAAAGAACTCAAATACATGGAGGCTATAGAGCATCCTACTGAAGAATGAATGGGTCAACCAGGAAATTGAAGAAGAATTTAAAAAATACATGGAAACCAATGAAAATGAAAACACAACTATTCAAAATCTTTGGGATGCAGCAAAGGCAGTCCTAAGAGGAAAGTATATAGCAATACAAGCCTTTCTCAAGAAACAAGAAAGGTCTCAAGTACACAACCTAACCCTACACCTAAAGGAGCTGGAGAAAGAACAGCAAATAAAGCCTAAACCCAGCAGGAGAAGAGAAATCATAAAGATCAGAGCAGAAATCAATGAAATAGAAACTAAAAGAACAGTAGAACAGATCAACGAAACTAGGAGCTGGTTCTTTGAAAGAATTAACAAGATTGATAAACCCCTGGCCAGACTTATCAAAAAGAAAAGAGAAATAACCCAAATCAACAAAATCATGAATGAAAGAGGAGAGATCACAACCAACACCAAAGAAATACAAACAATTATAAGAACATATTATGAGCAACTCTATGCCAGCAAATTAGATAACCTGGAAGAGATGGATGCATTCCTAGAGATGTATCAACTACCAAACCTGAACCAGGAAGAAACAGAAAACCTGAACAGACCTATAACCACTAAGGAAATTGAAGCAGTCATCAAAAATCTCCCAAAAAACAAAAGCCCAGGGCCAGATGGCTTCTCAGGGGAATTCTACCAAACATTTCAAGAGGAATTAATACCTATTCTTCTGAAACTGTTCCAAAAAATAGAAATGGAAGGAAAACTTCCAAACTCATTTTATGAGGCCAGCATTACCTTGATCCCAAAACCAGACAAAGACCCTATCAAAAAGGAGAATTAAGACCAATATCCCTGATGAACATGGATGCAAAAATTCTCACCAAAATACTAGACAATAGGATCCAACAGTACATTAAAAGGATTATTCACCACAACCAAGTGGGATTTACCCCTGGGCTGCAGGGTTGGTTCAACATCCGCAAATCAATCAATGTGATATAATACATTAACAAAAGAAAGAACAAGAATCATATGATCCTCTC
>NW_023270855.1:16456634-16512366 GCF_011800145.1 Mirounga leonina
ATAGAGGGTACATACCTCAATATCATAAAAGCCATCTATGAAAAACCTACAGCAAATATCATTCTCAATGGGGAAAAACTGAGAGCTTTGCCCCTAAGGTCAGGAACGCGGCAGGGATGTCCACTATCACCACTGCTATTCAACATAGTATTGGAAGTCCTAGCCACAGCAATCAGACAACAAAAAGAAATCAAAGACATCCAAATTGGCAAAGAAGAAGTCAAACTCTCATTCTTTGCAGATGATATGATACTTTATGTGGAAAACCCAAAAGACTCCACCCCAAAACTGCTAGAACTCATACAGGAATTCAGTCAAGTGGCAGGATATAAAATCAATGCACAGAAGTCAGGGGCTTCCTGTACACCAACAACAAGACAGAAGAAAGAGCAATTAAGGTCTCGATCCCATTTACAATTGCATCCAAAACCATAAGATGCCTAGGAATAAATCTACCGAAGAGACAAAGGATCTGTACTCAGAAAACTATAAAATACTCATGAAAGAAATTGAGGAAGACACAAAGAAATGGAAAAACTTTCCATGCTCATGGATTGGAAGAACAAATATTGTGAAGATGTCAATGCTACCTAGAGCAATCTACACATTCAATGCAATCCCCATCAAAATACCATCCACTTTTTCCAAATAAATGGAACAAATAACCCTAAAATTTGTATGGAACCAGAAAAGACCCCGAATAGCCAGAGGAATGTTGAAAAAGAAAAGCAAAGCCGGCGGCATCACAATTCCGGACTTCAAGCTCTATTACAAAGCTGTCATCATCAAGACAGCATGGTACTGGCACAAAAACAGACACATAGATCAATGGAACAGAATAGAGAGCCCAGAAATGGACCCTCAACTCTATGGTCAACTCACCTTTGACAAAGCAGGAAAGAATGTCCAATGGAACAAAGACAGTCTCTTCAACAAATGGTGTTGGGAAAATTGGATAGCCACATGCAGAAGAATGAAACTGGACCATGTCCTTACACCACACACAAAAATAGACTCCAAATGGTTGAAAGACCTCAATGTGAGACAGGAGTCCATCAAAATCCTAAAGGAGAACACAGGCAGCAACCTCTTTGACCTCAGCTGAAGCAACTTCTTCCTAGAAACATCGCCAAAGGCAAGGGAAGCAAGGGCAAAAATGAACTATTGGGACTTCATCAAGATAAAAAGCCTTTGCAAAGCAAAGGAAACAGTCCACAAAACCAAAAGAGAACCAACAGAATGGGAGAAGATATTTGCAAATGACATATCAGATAAAGGGCTAGTATCCAAAATCTATAAAGAACTCATCAAACTCAACACCCAAAGAACAAAGAATCCAATCAAGAAATGGGCAGAAGACATGAACAGACATTTTTCCAAAGAAGACATCCAAATGGCCAACAGACACATGAAAAAGTGCTCAATATCGCTCGGCATGAGGGAAATCGAAATCAAAACCTCAATGAGATACCCTCTCATACCAGTTAGAATGGCTAAAATGAACAAGTCAGGAAACGACAGATGTTGGCGGGGATGCGGAGAAAGGGGAACCCTCCTACACTGTTGGTGGGAATGCAAGCTGGTGCAGCCACTTGGAAAACAGGATGGAGGTTCCTCAAAAAGTTGAAAATAGAGCTACCATATGATCCAGCAATTGAACTACTGGGTATTTACCCCAAAGATACAAAAGTAAGGATCTGTAAGGGTACATGCACCCCGATGTTTATAGCAGCAATGTCCACAGTAGCCAAACTGTGGAAAGAGCCAAGATGTCCATCAACAGATGAATAGATAAAGAAGATGTGGTATATATATACAATGGAATATTATGCAGCCATCAAAAGGAATGAGATCTTGCCATTTGCAACGACATGGATAGAACTGGAGGGTATTATGTTGAGTGAAATAAGTCAAACAGAGAAAGACATGTATCATATGATCTCACTGATATGAAGAATTCTTAATTGTAGGAAACAAACTGAGGGTTGCTGGAGTGGGGGGTCAGGTGGGAGGGATGGGGTGACTGGGTGATAGACACTGGGGAGTGTATGTGCTCTGGTAAGCGCTGTGAATTGTGCAAGACTGTTGAATCTCAGATCTGTACCTCTGAAACAAATAATGCAATATATGTTAAGAAAAAAAAAAAAGAGGAAGAGAAGGTAGCGGGAGGGGAAGAATGAAGCAGGGGAAATCGGAGGGGTAGACGAACCATGAGAGATGATGGACTCTGAAAAACAAACTGAGGGTTCTAGAGGGGAGGGGGGTGGGAGGATGGGTTAGCCTGGTGGTGGGTATTGAGGAGGGCACATTCTGCATGGAGCACTGGGTGTTGTGCACAAACAATGAATCATGGAACACTTCATCTAAAACTAATGATGTAATGTATGGGGATTAATATAAGAATAAAAAAATAAAGAATAAACATTTCTCAAATTGTCTGTAGATTTACATGTAGATACAAATGTACTTTGTTTCGATGAAATTGCAGAAAACCTATATTACAAAATTAATATCCTATATTTTAAAATGAGATTAGGACAAAAGGATTCGTAAATAGAGGTTCCTGGACTGTAAGTCACCAACAATTTTTTGATTCATTCCTAAGATCTTCATGTAAACCACCCTGAGTAAACCATGGAGAGTTGTACAACAGTGGGTGGCAAAGTTAAATCTGGCATTTTCACCTTTTTTAAAGCTGTACTTTACTACACAGATTGAACAAATGACTGAAGTGAGTTCACAGGGTACTTATGAGACACAGGAGATAGAGGGAAATAATTCTAAATTACTAAAATGTGCTGGTTATGCTTAGGGTTGGTTAAAATGAAGAGAGATAATTACACTCAAGTAAATCTCTCCCTGGACCCAGCAGGAAACACTTCAGGCATATGGCACCACTACAGGTCCTGGACAGAGCGACAGGATGGTGTGGTTCTTGTTTTTGTTTCCCTAAATTTCAGACTTGGAACCTAAAATCCTTTAAGTTTTCAGAAGAAAGATCAATTAATGGATATAGGCCATCCTGCTTTCTGCATGAATAGTAAAAGAAATGCTTTTAGAGATCAACAGTCATACACCTTCAACCCAAAAAGGAACATTTTATGAAGAAACAGGAAAGTCAGTGAAGACGGATTTGATTTCTCTCACTCATCCAAATAAAAGTATATAATTTCTTCTTAATTTAAACCTTTTCTTTTTTTTTAGCAAACATATTGTAACTTAAAGAGGCTCCTAGTTACATGTAATTTTTTTTTTGAAAACTTATTTATTTATTAGAGAGAGAGAGCACAAGGGGGAGGGGCAGAGGAGAGGGGGAGAGAATCTCAAGCAGACTCCATTCTGAGTGCAGAGCCCAACGTGCGGGTCTCGATCTCATGACCCTGAGATCACGACCCCAGCCGAAACCAAGAGTTGAACGCTTTAACCGACTGTGCCACCCAGGTGCCCCTAGTTACATGTATTTTTAAACAGAAAAGGGATAAGAAATAATAATGTAGGGAATTTAAAGACACATTTTTCTTTAAAAAGCGGATGAAGAAGAGGAAATCTACAGTTTTGTTAAGCACGGTGCATTAACTTTAGGTATAGGTATTCAGTTGTTGTCATGAATAGATGGAATCCATAGCTCTAGAGACACTCAAAGAGTTATTTTCCTCTCCCAGGAAGTCAAATTTCCTCTACCAGAAAGTCAAATTTATCCTACAGAATCTGATCCAACTCATGTGTATCTTCTAGGGTCACATCCTATCCAAGCAGGAGAAATAAATAATTACTGTGGCAGAATCATTCAAAATCTCTGGAGCAATTATTTATTTCTACAATATAAGTTTCTGATCAGCATTTTGTTCTCTTTTATTTTTCCAAATGATGATCTTGGGCAAAATGCAGAAACCAAGTATTGTGATTATCTTTATCCTAAGTTTCAAAATAGCCACCAGCCTTTGTTCATGTTCCACTTAGCTCCATAAACTTCTGTCTTTTCTATTTCCACATATAAATGCATTCAGATTCATTCAGCTATGTATGTGTGTACATATATGTGTGTCTGTGTATATATGAATATATATACATATATGTTTGTGTATGTACCTATAGAATGCTTGTGTATATATACATATGACTAAATACACACATGAACACATATGCACATACACACACACCCACATATTCAGAAACAAGACCATTCCCAAAATGGCCAACATAAGGGGAACTGTACATGAGCAAGGAATCTTTGGAACTCAAGACCTGCAACAGGAAACAGGCTCAATTATTAAGTCGTGTATCTACTGATGACTACAGAAGTTCTGCAAGATAGGCTCTGGATATATATTTCATTAATAAAATTTCAAAACAATTACTTTTTCAAAGTAACAGACAGAATATCCCTTTTCCATGAGCACCCAAAGGATTAGCTGCTAACTCGTTGGCCTCCTGATATGTCCTCTCAGGTGGGCAGGGGTGGAGGAGGGGTAGGGGAGGAGGTGTAAAGAGAGAAATTAAAGAATAAAAAAGACAGAGAGAGAGAGAGAAATTCAAGGCTCCTCTTCCATCTACATCAACAGATATAATTACTTTCAATCAAGGGTATTCCTGGATCCAATATGAAACATTTCAGTCTCTGGAAACACTACATATAAAGGATATAAGAGGCAATATGTCTATTGTTCATCGGCTAATGTCCTCAAATGTCACCAGGGTAATTACTTGGATGACATTTATGTGATGCAGCTGGACATTGTTACAGTTAATATAAAGCCTGCCTTTGGCAACCACTTTATTTCCACCTACATCAAACTGTGGGTGCATAATCACTTTTCCTGAGAGAACACCCACCTCCTCCAAAAGACATCTCTACCCTCAGCTTTTTCTTCCTGTGCTCTGAACACTAATATATAATGCAAAAGAAGAAGAAGAAAAAAAAAGAAAGAAAGAAAAATAGTAATATGTCATACATCTTTTTCTTAATATTTATATCTGGAACTTTTAGATATGTTTCTAAACATAATTTATAAAATATAATAACACTGATATTTTCTTCTTTTTTAAAAGAGGATTTTGACTATCCCCAAGAGAGAATTCATAAAATGCATAGTTAAAACTTTTTACCTCCATAAATTAATCTCTCTCAAAGAACAGATGATTAGCAAAGCCAGATTTTTTTCCTAATATGAATATAAAAAATATTGTATTAAAAAAACACAGGGATTAGATTGTCCCCCACAAACTCACATGCAAATTGGAGCTTTGCCTTCCGACTCAGAATCGTCCCCAGAGCGTTGGTGGCCAGGCACTGGTACATGCCAATATCTTGATCTGTACGGGGGCTACTGATTGCCAAATTGCCTCCATCCAACCTGTGGTGATAACTCATGGTAAAATCAATATCTGTGCCATTTTGCTTCCACCTTCAAGGGAAAAAAATCAAATTATGTTATAATATACAGAGTTGACCACTCCTAATCTTAAACAACATGTGGTTGTAACTGCTAGGACCATTTACGCATGTATGTATGTATGTATGTATGTATGTATGTATGTATTTGCTAGGACCATTTAAAACAACAACAACAAACAACAAACATGATTACACGTGGAGACAATTCTTCAGTTTCACCAAAGATGACTATATTCAGTAGCTCAGTGATATTAATAACTAGGTTATTTGAAAGATCTTCCACTCTTTATGAATCACAAACATTCACCCACATGTGTCCAAAGAGGCAACATAACTCTTGACATGAGAAATAAAACTGAAACATTCAGACAAAGATACTAGCCATTCTATTCTGTCAGCGACTTTTCAAATAACATATACCATACCTGAACACCCACAACTGATACTAAAAAATTGGACATTGAAAATGATTTAGAGATAGAAATCCAAGAAGCATATATTACAAATGGCATAAAGAAAGCCAGCAAAGATTTTCCAATGCCAAGTTGAGGCTGATAACAAAACATTAATAACCTGCCTACTTTAGAACATGATTGTTTCTGTTCATCTCTTACTTGGAAAATTAATCACACTGAATATATTTCAACAGTACTTAGAAATGCCAACCTAAAATTATACTTTAACAAAACAAATGCAATTTGGGAGGTTTTTATTTTAGGCAGCAAAAAGTTTCTTGGTTTACCTATTAGTCAATAATCTTTTAGTACATGAATTAAGTAGCAGAAGGGCCTTACAGTTATATTTATTTTCAAAGAACTGTAAGATGTTTTAGAAAATTCCATTTGATCATTTTAAGATGAATGAATACCCAGTAACTATCTCTAACCAAACCTATTTCACCCACCTTTCACCCTATAACTTGTAGAAAAACAAAGGAATGGCTTTACCCTATGGAACATAGCTAATTTCCAAACCATGTATATTTAGAATGCCAGCTTTGTTATGATTTTCCCTTTCATGCTAAGATCATATTAAAAATATTTTGATGAGGGGGGCGCCTGCGTGGCTCCGTTGGTTAAGCGACTGCCTTCGTCTCAGGTCATGATCCTGGAGTCCCGGGATCGAGTCCCGCGGCAGGCTCCCTGCTCAGCGGGGAGTCCGCTTCTTCCTCTGACCCTCCCCCCTCTCATGCTCTCTCTATCTCATTCTCTCTCTCAAATAAATAAATAAAAAATCTTTAAAAAAAATATTTTGATGAGGGTGGCTAACTATACAAAAGAAATTACATTTTATGGTATTCTTCCAAATGTCATTGACTTCTTTAGGAACATCTTGAAAAATCCAAATGTCTACCATAGTAGAAAAGAAATACAAACTTAGGTAATCCTCCACCATATGAAAGATGAGAAGTGATTGACCAAATATCAAACCAATCAGAGGTTTTCAATCAACTTTAAAATTATTTAGCCAATTCTTGTGTACTTCAACTTCCTTTTAATAAAAAGAAGTTGAAAGACAACAGCCCAAACCAGTGTGTTTCATTTGCCTGAACTTTGTCAAATTTTTTTTTCTAGAGAAATCTGTACAGTTTTTTGTTCTCAATGTTTGGAGGAAAAAAATATAGAAACATTTTCTTTTTTAGGCCTATCCCAAGACTCTAATATTCTTCTCACTAGCTCTATAATACTGTCTTTCACAATTTGCTTACAGGGCATGATCTTTGGACCTCCATGTTCCCTTTCATTTTCAAAGCAAAGGATATACCACACTTAGTTTGCCAGCTCTCTTTAATTTTGGAATCAATCGCTGAAATAACTGCTGTCATCATTACATGCTCCTAATTAAGCTTGGTAATTGTTTTTCAACAAAAATTCAAAGTTGTTGGCTTAGCTGCAGCAAATGAATTTTTCACAGTATCCTCATAATTGTTCTAATCACCATGGTACAATGATTATTAAACTGTGCATATAGATCAGGGGTTCAGCTCCTGGTGTGGGCTTTGTCCTAATTAATATATTTAAATCAGTGGAGGAATAGTATTAATGAATTCAAGTGATCGTCATAAACACATTACTGATAGGATTGCATACCCAGGAGAATTTTCCTACAATGCAAAGTAGGAAATATGCTTTAAATGATTATTTTTAACATCTGCATTAATACCATATTAATTCCAGGAAACATAATGAATTTGAACTAAAATTTTGACCTTTTTCTGGAGAACATCCTTTAATATTAAGTAGTTAAGCCCTGTATCAAGAATATAATGGCTTAGGGCTATGTTTGTTGTCCTTAGATAATAGGTGTGTGTGTGTGTGTGTGTGTGTTTCAGAACTAGGCCTTGTTTCAGAATTATATTGAGTGCTTGTTAAAAGTGTTTATTTCTGAGCCCATTCCTAGACTTATGAAGGAGAACTCCAAAAGTTAAATTTGTAACAGTCTCTCTGGGTGATTATAATGTGCACTAAATTTGACACCACTGACCTTGTGGAAAGAGTCCTTGGCCTAGCTTTGACATTCCCTTCCTGTGTATCCCTGGATGAGTCATCTAATTTCTCCAGAAGTCATATCAATCAATTATAAAATTTGTACAATAATGTATATCCTGCTTTATCCCATGGGTTTGTTAAGAAGATGAAATGAGAAAATGAATGAAAAGAATAAAGGGCAGAGTGACTACTGCTATGATTCTTATTCAAAGACACCTAACCCTTCTCAGACTTAAGAATGTCTTCATGACTAGGGTAGAGCAGACTAAATTAGAGAAAGGAACTTCCTGTGGTGATCAGGTCAAGAGGAGATCTGTCAGAAATCCTCCATGACATTCAAAGACCTTCTTCTGATAGAGTGTATCTGGCATAGAAATCATTTATGTGTATGTTGCTTCATTTTCCCAAATTAAATAAATATTCTGAGCTGGAAATAAGCTCATTGCTATCTGATTATCTTAGACTTTTAAGTATAAGCAATCCCATCCAAGTACCAACTTTGGGTAACCCATTTTCCTTCCCTTTGCAAAGCTTCCTCTTTAATTCTCACGTGTTCCCTGGTCTTTAAAAAATTAAGAGTGATCCTTTCTACAGGAAAGATTTGTTCACACTTGCCTCACATTTCTGTACTTTCACACTTGCACTGAAATCCTATTTGTTCATGCGTTCACTTCACGGGAAGTGACTGGAAGACAAGTTGCTTTTAAACTATTTCCAAAGTTATGCTTTAGATATTACTTATTTTCCCCCAGGAGATTTCTTTTCCTAAAGAGAAATTACTAAAAGAAGGAAAACATGTGGGGTGGAGGGATGGGGTAACTGGGTGGTGGACATTAAGTAGGTCATGTGATGTAATGAGCACTGGGTATTATATAAGACTGATGAATCACAGACCTGCACCTCCAAAACCAGTAACACATTATATGTTAATTAAAAAATAAAGTAAAATAAAAATAAACTCCATGAGGGCAGGAAAAAATAATAAAAACAAAGTAAAGTGGAAAAAAAAAAGGCCTAGGGATCTCTGCCAGACAGCAGCAGACTGTTCATTTTATCCAGTTAACCACTGATCACCTTCTTTCATTTATTGAACTGATGTTTTGATTCTGATTCTGCTTTTGCCCCCTTCTGTGAGTCTGTGAAACTTAGTATTGAGTTCTGTTCTTTCCAGTCACACAATCTTCCTTGCTATTTTTTGGACATTGTGCTAACCTAATTTAAAAATTGATTTTGGGACATCTGGGTGGCTCAGTCGGTTAAATGTCTGCCTTTGGCTCAGGTCATGATCCCAGGGTCCTGGGATCGAGTCCCACATTGGGCTCCTTGCTCAACGGGGAGCCTGCTTCTCCCTCTGCTTGCCACTCCCCCTGCTTGTGCTCTTTGTTTCTCTTTCTGGCAAACAAATAAATAAAATCTTAAAAAAAAAAATTAAAAATTGATCTTAACAAGTCAACTAGAAAAAATATGTATGAACCAATCTGGGAAGGTTGAGTCCTAGAGAATATTGGATAATATTAATGAATTATTGATAAATATTTAAGTATGATAGTGATATTGTAGTATGTCAAAGAAAAGTGTTCCTAACTCTGGAAATACATACTCAATATTAAAAAAAAAAAAAAAAAGAATAAGGAAAACATGTCTTAAAATCAACCACACCCTCACTTTATGGATAAGGAAGCTGATGACAAGACAGAGAAATGATTGTTCCAAAGTCACATATTAAATATCAGAGCTGTGACTAGAAATGATAACTCTTCATTCTAATCAAAGGCTCTTTCACATGACTTCACAGTATATTCAAATTATCTCAAATAATGTTAGAATGTCTATCATAAAGATTTTCCCTCTATTACGCACATGCACGTTCACACACACACACACACACACACACACACACAAACACACACAATCTAAGGTTATGAATTAGTCTTTTTAATAAAATTTAAGTTAGAAAGGGTCATATTAAAGCTAAAATTTCACATTTTGTTGCTAATGTGCATTATCTGAAATATCTCTGCCCTTTGCTTTATTATCATGGAAATTGGGTCTGAGGCTGACATTTAAGCATTAAAAACAGCTCTTTTTTCACTCTCTTTCCAAAGCCTCTTGCCTATGAGTATTTTATGATATAATATTAGAGATGAGCTAAACCAGGTTAAGGGGATTGAAAATAAGAAGCTAAATTACCTGTCTTTAGCCTACTAATTCACAAATCTCTTAGAAACAGAAGACTTTAACAACAGTGAAATCTGTAGTCTCTTCATTCAGAATATTTCTTCATAAGTAAAAGCTAGTGAGCAACTTGTCATGAGATCCACTACTTTACATCTTTCTGCTTGTTACAAGCCAATTATATAATGATTGATGATTTATCTTATCTATACTTAGCAAATATTTCTTATTTTACAGGAATTCATGTATAGTTTTTCCTCTAATAAACCCTACCAAGGGTGATGATCAATCAAATTAGCTCTCAAAAATAAAATTACAACTTTAAGTATTAATTGTGAAAAATGTATTAATCAGATTTTTATATATTTAACCGTACATTAAATTAAATAAGACCAACTACTGTTTAAGGAAAACAAACAAACATACAAACCCTGAATTGAGAGAACCAGTTTATAAAGTAAATGATCACCTAACTGATGGGCTTCATTTGTTTGGGTATGTTACAGATAGGGAAGCTTTAGTAAGTAATGAGAAGACATAGTTTTTCAGTTCCTTTGTTGTAAAAAAAAAAAAAAAAAAATGCCGAAGTAAGTCCAATAAAATACAAGGTGAGAGTTGTCTCTAACTTTGTGCTTTTAAACCATTTATTAAATTAACCAGACATTTTAAGATCAAAATGATTATACATATAAATATGGTATTTCTAATGCAACATAAAAAAGTAGGCAAAACCAGTTTATTTTGCCAAAATGGACTGAAATTGTTACTTTTCATGTGTGTCAATTCAATTTCACTGCTAAAAATTAGGCTTTAAAAAAACGCTTTTAGAAGACAAAGCTACAACAGTCATTTTAATATTTATTGTCTTTCCTGATATTCACATTGCATGTGCAGTTCTTACCAACAAAATATCCTTATTATTTATACAAGCATGGTATATACATGTATATAGTTTTAAATTTGTGAATTCCTCTCACAGTGTGGATCAAATTCTGCCTTTTTTGTTGTTGTTTAGAGAGGGAGAGAGAGCACGTGCACATGCATGCTTCCTCGGGAGTAGGGGAGGGGCAGAAAGGGAGGGAGAAAGAATCTTAAGCAGTCTCCATGTTCAGTGGGGAGGTCCATGCATGGATTGATCTCATGACCCTGCGATCATGAACCTGAGCAAATCAGGAGTCCAACACTTACCCGACTGAGCCACCCAGGCACCCCTCTGCTTTTATTGTAACCTCGTAAGAACAAAAACATTACTGACTTTTCCTTCCTGTTATTTTTTAGGTAATATGTGAGAAACAAACATAATTTTTTTCTACTTGCCCAGAAAAAAAAAATCTTTTTCTGCTTTGAGGGTACATAGCTGTATTCAACATGTATTTCTAAAATCAGTGCTTTTTCGGCAATGGTATATGCCGGTGGAGTCACAGAAATTGATCTGATAAAATAAAAAGTCTGCATCTCATTTAAAATTGTTTAGGGGAACATTTTCACAGTCATTGTAACTGGGGCAACTGAGCCTGTAGCCCCAAATTGGGGGAAGAAAGTAGCTTCTACTTTAGAGTCTTTCAAATTGAAGAAGCAAATCTTTTCCTTTTCTTGCTTTTCCCATCCTTTCTATTTCTCTTTCTTTCTTGCTTTCTTCCTATCTTCTTGTGCTTCTTTTTACTTGTCTGTTTTTTCTTCCTTCTCTCCCTCCATCTTTCTGTTCCATTTCTTTTCTCTTTCTTCCTTTCCTTTCTTCCTTTTTCCTTATTTCTCTTTTTTTTCCTCTCAACTCTAGCCACAACATGGCACTCCATGGTACCAATCTCAAGAATAACTCTTGTAAGTCAATCTAATGAATAAGACAGAGTCCTGGGCTGGGGGTAGGGTAGTTATCACCTGGAAAGTGGCATGAGGGAACACTTGAGGATACTGAAAATGTATGTATCTTTATTTGAGTGGTGGGCACTCAGCTGTATACCCATGTAAAAAATCACTGACTGAGCTGCACCCTTCAAATTAGGTAAGTCTAAGCACTTTATTGTATGTATGTTTTACATCCAAGACAAAGAAAAAAACAGTGTTGTGCCCAGAGCTAGGACTTTACCTATAATGAGGTGAAGGGTAACCACTGGCAGCACAATTCAGGATGATTTCAGATTTTGATAAATCCAAAGGAAAAATAACATCTTGTGGCTCCTGGGTAAAAATAGGACGACTCAAAAGACCAGCACCTGAAAACAGAAGAGTAAACACCAGGTGAAACATTTGACCCTGGTTTGAATGCAACTCTGTATTAGATATCAAGTCAATATACATTTTTTTAACTTTTATTTTATTTTATTTTATCTTATTTTTTTTTATTTTTTTTATTTGACAGAGAGAGAGAGAAAGAGACAGCTAGAGAGGGAACACAAGCAGGGGGAGTGGGAGAGGGAGAAGCAAACTCCCCGCTGAGTGGGGAGCCCAATGTGGGGCTTGATATCAGGATCCTGGGATCATGACCTAAGCCGAAGACAGATGCTTAACGGCTGAGCCACCCAGGTGCCCCAACTTTTATTTTGAAACAATCTCAAATACACAGAAAATCTTATAAGAATGGTACAAAGAAATATTTATTTTTCTGAACCATTCAGAATAGTTTTGCAAACCAATGCCACATCATCCCAAAAGACTTTTATATTTCCTAAGAAGTACATTCTTGTACATAAACTCAGTAAAACCATCAAATTAAAAAAAAAAATAACATTGAGTATGAGTATCTAATCCTCAGGCCCCACTTCAGCATTTTTCTAATAAAATCTTTTATAGCAAAAGGATCCAGTCAAGAATCACAGTTTTCATTTAATTGTATCTTTTTAGTCTTCTTCAGTGTGGGACAGTTCCCGACTCTTTCCTTGATTTTTCTGACTTTGACATCACCAAAGATTACAAGGCAGTAATTTGGTAAAGTTTCACTCACTTTGGGTTTGTCTGAGCAGTCAGCTACCAAGGACAGGGTAGTGGACCTGGTAGGAGATGTATGTTGAGGGTATAGGTAATAAAAGGGTCTATGAAGACTTTAAAAAACGTAATGAAACCAGTGAAAAATGGCTCTTATTTTTAAAAATTATCACCTTGAAGAAGACTCCTCCTCCATCTGCCAGAATATATTGATCATATTGTCTTATCCTCTGTCCCCCAGTCCCTTGCCCAGCTGGGTGCTCCTTAGTGTCTGCTGTTTCAGTATGATTAGATTCAGGAATACTGTGTGCTTTATACTGTGTCCTATCAGGTGGTACAGGACTTCTATTTGCCCCAGAACTGCTGAAGTTAACTTTGGTCACTGATTAAGGTACTGCCTGCCAGACTTCACTATAAAGTTACTTCCTTTCTTTCTCTCTTTTTTTTTTAAAGATTTTATTTATTCATTGAAGAGAGAGAGAGGGGGCACAAGCAGGGGAGAAGGGCAGAGGAAGAGGGACAAGCAGACTCCCCGCTGAGCAGGGAGCCTGACACAGGGCTTGATCCCAGGACCCTGAGATCATGATCTGAGCCAAAGGTAGATGCTTAACTAACCGAGCCACCCAGATGTCCACTTTTTTTCCTCTTTATAATTAGTAAGTATTTTGTGTTTAGGTATTTTTGAGACAATGCAAATATACTGTTCTTCATTGAATATTTAAGTGTTTTATTAATATATTTCTATCAAACTTGTCTACTATGTCAGTGTGACTCCATGAGTTCTTATTTTATTAAACAAGTTATAAGCCATTAATATTATTTTGATGGCCAAATTGTCAATGATTTGGCCAGCAGGAGCCCATTTAAAGTGGTTTGTCTTTTTGACATGTGCCTATCATTCTTTGAACTTTTCCTTACTTTTTGGTACAAGAAAGTGTTCCAGAATTATCTTGTGTATCTCCTACCCTTGCCATGGAAGTAGTCTCCACCCCCCACCCGCCACCGACCACCAAGGAAACCTGGATTCTTTTATTAGAGAATGGTATTTAGAAACCATGATCTGGATGCTAAGTGTACTCAATGTTATTGAGGTGTTCTTGTTCTGAGACCTTCTCATTCAGCATGTGTATATGTGTATAGACATATTTATGCATTTGTTCAATTCCCCTGTATATAACTAATCTCCAGTTACTGCTACCACCTTCTTTGTAAAGGTCCTGATATGTGCTCCCAAGTTTACTCCCACACCTGCCCTGAAACCACTTATTGGGCTGTTCCCTCCCTTCTCACCTCCTCAGGTACTGACCTTGTGCAGCATCCCATCCTTTGTGGATTCTCTTTCACTTCACTTGACCTCTGACACGCTGTGCATGGTCATATTCCACAGTGCATAATTTTCTCACATCCTTCAGATCTAACAACGCACACTGGAACACCCCTTCCCTATGGAGACTGTCCTTACTCTGCTTGGTTCCAACACCAGAATCCAGGTTTCCACCTTCATCACCCTCTCCTGGCAATGGAACCCTCCTGAGCCTTCTCAGACTCTGATATCCTGGGCCAGACTACCCCACCGTAGGTATCCTTATTGCCTTTATTGAACTCTGCCTCTTCGCCACTGAACCACCACTGCCCTACACTTTACCCTGCAAGGATATGTTTCTCATCCCTCTCAGGCTCTATGACCTTATGCTGGGCCACTGTAACTCTCATCTTCCACACTCATGTGGACACATACCTTACTTAACTCCCTTCATGGCATTTAGACGGAATTGTTAAGAAAAAAAAGGAAGGGGAAAAGGAGGATGAAGAGTTCAATTCTCATGTTTAAGGTGAAGAAATGCTGTTTTGTTGTTTTGTTTTGTTTTTAAGTTGAAATAAACAACATAAAGCATAAATCTCATCATATTAAGACTTAATTTTAGGACACTGAGTCCATAACTCTAATAGTTATATTTGAGAGACATGTAAGAGCATGGTCATCTCCTCTGCTTACCATAGTTCTACATTTCAAAGTCGGTAGGTCTTTTGTAGACCATTCAGGCTAGACTTTTGGTATGGAAAGACAATAGAGCTAGTGGTTGAGAGTCTGTGCTCCTATGGGCTGCCTGGTTGGTTCAGTCAGTTAAGTGTCTGACTCTTGATTTCAGCTCAGGTCATGATCTCAGGATCTTGGGGCCAAGCCCCACATCAGGCTCTGCACTCAGCAGGGAATCTGCTTGAGGATTCTTTCTCCCTCTTCCTCTGCCCCTCCCTCCTCTCTATTTCTCTCTCTCAAATGAATAAATAAATCTTAAGAAAGAGAGGGAGAGAGTATGTGTCCCTGAATCAAATGAGCCTTAGTGAGTTTGAATAATTCTCAGTATCTTCATTGGTAAAATAGATATATGTATATCAAATGGTTGTTTTGAGATTTAATGGTATACTGCTTATAAAGTCCATCATATTGTTTCTGGTACAAGTAAATGTGTAGTCCCATATCATGACAATCACCACTACCATTGTCATCATCACCATTATTATAGACAAGGAAACTGAAACTCAGGAAGTTGGATCATCTTTTTTCCAAATTCACCACCTGCTTTAAGAAACAGCAAGAAATTAAACTTGAGTATCCTGATTCCTTCTTCATTGTTTTCATTATCCATTCAGATCTAATTCCTTCCCTTTAGTCTTCCAAAATATTTGCACCCAGGTAAAATATTTTGTTAACTTTATTTTCAATTATAATTTCAGTATACTCCATCAATAACCTAGAAGTGGAGACAGACAGGTTTTAATTCTAGCCTTGTCAGTTACTAGCTACATAATGGTGGACAATTTACTTAACTTTCAGCTGTAAAATAGCCATATTTAGTCTTATATGTTTGTGTTGTTGTAAAAGCTAGTTGAGAAAGAGTGGACTGAGGGTGCAATACAGACTCATTTTACTCCAACAGCTAATGAAATGGTCAAGAAATTATAAATGCAAATAAACAACAAGTAAACAACAGAAATGAACAATGTCTGAACAAGGGACAAATCCCATTGCCACTGACTTTAATCAAAACAAACAAAGAAGCAAACAACAACAACAACAAAAACAATGGTGCAGTGAGAAGAATTTGCCCTGTTCAGAGAAGTGAATTTTTGACTCTTTATTCTCATCCTCACTTCCAGTGAGATTTACTGGTGAAATGACAAAATGCTGAGAATTCTCATAACAACCTCCAGTTCTGGAGTTAAGCAAAGTTGTTATATACATAATGCATTTTAATCTTTTTCCTCTTCAGCCGGAAGAGGAGTGACAGAGCTTATGGTAAGCAGAAAGTGAAGCAGGAAAGTGTGAATAGTAAAGCTGACTGTATTTTACAGACTAATAGTTTCATGCCTATACACTCACTTGGTAAAACCTCTAGAGTCCAACTCTAATAAACAATCCATCTCCCCAGGGGAAGTATACCTATGACTCCTCCACCAATAATGTTGCTACACACCACTTATAAATAAATAATAATTAAATAAAAACCTTAAAACAGAGAGAAGTACCCAAGTTTCCCAATAAAGACTGAACTTCCTCAATCCCATCATTCCCTCAAGTTAAAAATGTGGGTACTCGTGATGTATTCAGCTTCCAAACTGGAGCTAAGGGGGAGGGGGAAAAAAAAAGGTCCTTGATATGATGAGACAAAATAAGAAACATCCTCTCTAAAATAATACATGAATTGTCTGTACACATTTCCTCAAGTATGAGCAAATGAAAAGAAATGGAAGAGTAACTATGCAAATATATTGCAACCATAAAAGTGAAAAACATAGCATGCCAAAGATAGACAGAATACCAATCTAGGAAATTTCTCAAAACTATTTCATGCCGTGGAGTAAAAAATGAATTCAGAAAAAGCTAACAAAACTCAATGGCAATGAAAAAAGAAACAATAGAATCAGATAAATCAGGAGGTTACAAATGTAAGGATACAAATTGCAAACCAAAAAGCATCACTAAAGAACTAATAAATCAATTAGAATAAGTAAGAAACAAAACAGATACCTACTGAAGTCAAATTACTGACATAAAGGGACATTTTGAGGTAATTATAATCAATGAAGTTGAAAAAGCACAGATCAAAAGCAACTGAAAAATAGGCAATGAACAAGAAAGATAAAGATGAACAAACATAAAATCTTTGATGTCATTGAGATAGAGAATAAAACAAATGTATCAGCAGCAGATATCATAAAGAAAATTTCCCATATATTTAAAGAATATACCATGTTCTAAGGACATTTAAGAGAAAGCACTTAATACCGAGGCATGTGTTAGTTAAGTGATCTTCAAAGTTAAAGAAAAGCTTAAGAAGACCAGGCTGAAACAGAATATCATCTAAAAGAATGAAAGAAAATATTAAATTAATTTAGATTTTAAAATGGCAGCCTTCTATACCAGAAGACAGTGGGCAAGAAAGTCTACAATATTCTGAATAAAAGGGTGACATGTCTATTATCACCCACGCTATCTTCCAAGTATAATGGCATCCAACATTCTTTACCTTAAAAAAAAAAAAAAAAAAACCTCCAGGAGACTGTAACATAAATGACTATTCTTAAAGAAATGACTTAACAATGAAATCCATCCAATTAAAAATGAACCAATATATAACTCTCAAGAAAGAAGGAAGAATAGGAGGCACTTTGAATATATATAAATATAAAACTAATACTTAAAATACATGTTATTTTTAGTTACAGAACAGAATATGAAAGCTATAAACTTGGATAATGTACATATAATAATAAAAATAGAAAAATGAAGGGTCATAAGGGAATATAAATAGAAATGTGTGAGTGCTGGGGCTCCTGGGTGGCTCAGCTGATTAAGCATCTAACTTTTGATTTCAGCTCAGGTCATGATCTCAGGGTCCTGGGATTAAGCCTGAGTCTGGCTCTTCATTCAGCAGGGAGTCTGCTGGAGAATTTCTGTCTCCTTTTCCCTCTGCCCCTCACCCATGCTCTCTCTCTCTCTCTGTTTCTAAAATAAATAAATCTTTAAAAAAAAAAAGAAATATGTGAGTGCTAATATCTTTTATAGCAAAGAGTCAAATGATGAAAATACATATGTATTATATGTATATACAATTTTTAAAAGCATAAACACTCTAACCTCTTAGTATTATTTAGTACATTTTGAGAAATCTTTTAGAAAAACAAATACAAATATATATATCTTTGTTGACTCAAATAATTTATTAGAAGTTCAAAATTCTCTTCATTTTTACTTTTACTTTATCCTCTTCATTTTATTTTTACTTTTGTTAAACTAAAATAAAATTTAACCCTCATGTTAAAAGTACTATCTATGATATGATCCCATTTTTATAAAAGCATTGTTCTATGCATTTATCTATCTACATATTAATCTAAATGCTCTGTATTTAGAGGCATAGAAAGATGGCTACAATTTTATCAAATTTTAATAATTTTTATTTTGGGGGAGAGTTTTATTTGGGATAAAGGTTTTCATTTTGCTAGCATAATTTTTCATAGTTTGAATGTTTAAAATCACACAGAATATACCAAAGAAAATACAGCTGACTCTTGAACAACATGGGTTTTAATTGCACAGTCTACTTATATGTGGATTATTTATAGTACAGTATTATAAATGTATTTTCTGTTTCTTATGATTTTCCTTAATAACATTTTATTTTTTAATTTTTTTAAAACTTTAAAAATTTATTTATTTGAGAGAGAGAAAGAGAGAGAGAGCACAAGTGGGGTGAGGGGCACAGGGAGAAGCAGACTCCCTGCCAAGCAGGGAGCCGGATGTGGGACTTGATCCCAGGACTCCAGGATCAAGACCTGAGCCAAAGACAGACGCTTAACCGACTGAGCCACCCAGGCGCCCTAATAACATTTTATTATACCTAGCTTACTTTATTATAAGAACACTGTATATAACACATATAACAGACAAAATATGTGTTAATCAACTGTTTATATTATCAGTAAGTCTTCTGGGCAACAGTAGGCTATTGGCAGTTAAGTTTTTGGGGAATCAAAGTTACACGTGAATTTTCAAGTGCACAGGGAGTTGGCAACCCTAACACCCATATTGTTCAAAGATCAACTGTAACAGATTTTCTTTTTAAATGAAGGAAAGAAACTGAAAAGAAATAAGTTGACGTGGTAATCTAATTTTTGATCGTAGAATATAAATGGCTTTTCTATTCTTTTTGTAGAAATTTCCAACCACCCTCCTGCCCCCCAAGAAAAAACCTGCCTGAAATAATGCATATGAACCACCTAGCATAGTGCCATGCACAAAAGAGCCAGACAAGAAATGTTCATTTATTTACCTTCCTTTACCTTCACTCCAAGAAAAGTGCTGTTCAAATTTAATATAATCCAAATTTGGGGTATAATTTGACTTAATAATACCTTATATTTAGGAGAGTGATTGGAGGTTTTCAAAGGACCTTTATATACACCAATTAATAAGTTAAATCTCCGCGGTACCTTTGGTGAGACACATTTTCATTCTCATTTGGTAGATTAAGAATTTTTAACTAACAGAGCAAGGCATTTTCTAACAAACTTTGGTTTATTTTAGAAGTCACAAAAGCTTGTCTTAGTGAATTATCATTAGTTGGTATCTTTAAATTCTTTTTTTTTTAAAGATTTTTATTTATTTATTTATTTGAGACAGAGAGAATGAGAGAGAGAGAGCACATGAGAGGGGGGAGGGTCAGAGGCAGAAGCAGGCTCCCTGCCGAGCAGGGAGCCCGATGCGGGACTCGATCCAAGGACTCCAGGATCATGACCTGAGCCGGAGGCAGTCGCTTAACCAACTGAGCCACCCAGGCGCCCCATCAGTTGGTATCTTATGTATTCATTTGTATTTGTTATGATCAATATTTGAAGAGCTTGAGTTCATACCAGTGAAAAGCCTAGCTTGTTAACTAATTGGTCTCTTTTAGTAAATTTTCAGTTTTTTTTTTTCCTAGACTGTAATGGAATGATTAAATAATAGTACACTTTTGTTGCTTTGTTTATACTGTCAGAAAGCAAAGACAACATTGGTTTTCTGTACAAGAACAGCTAAAACTGTGACAATATGATATCAAAACCAAGAAACCAAAATGCTTTTTCAAGTACTTTTACTTTAAGAAGGTGCTAGGGGTTAGGAAGAGTGTTGACAATTATTAAATAATTGTATTGATAATACCTAGTATTATAAAATCACCTATAATTATAATGCTACTCTATAAAATTATTTTACTTGACAGTAAAGTAAGAACTCTGCAATAAAGGTACACTGAAAAATACTTTTAAATGGTAATTAAAAGAAAACCATGCAGTTATTGAAAATTAACGTAGGTTTCCATCCCAGTTTTCTTCCTCTTTCATCTTCCATGAAAAAATATATATCCTATGATCTAATACTGGATTAAACCTACCAGTGTCTAAAGTTCATTGTCCTCCCCCTGAATATTGAGAACATTTGATTGTCTCTAAGGCAGTCACATTTTGGCATTTGTAAACAGTTCCACAAAACTTTTCATGGAAAATCAGCTCTTAACCCATGTTAAGAGTCATGTCATCTTTTATAGCAAAAAGTCAATTTTTTTTTTTTATGGCAAAAAGTCCTGTTTGATTTACTTTACCCTTCTGGCCATGGTTGACTGGACCAAAGGTGAATATAGCAGTGAATATAGCCTGCTGGGCTGCTATGTTTGTCTCTCTGGTAACAGGCAAATAATATTAAGACATGGTAGTTATTGATTGTTACTTGAATAGAGATGAGGCATTCAGGAATATTAGAGCAATCCATTTTCCATAAAACTCATGAAGAGTTAGAGAATGCTAGTCTATATAAAGACAGACTGAGATAAAAAGACAAGCAGCAGAATGATGGAGAGAAAGAATAATTTAGAGTGGCTTTATTCTCTGAGCTTTTTGATCTTTCAGTCCAGTTTTCAGTGAGATCTGCCTCTGGGTTCTATGTGCCATCAACTCTACTATTTCTGTTCCTTGCAGAGAGACTTTAGAAATACAGATTCAAAACAATAAACAAAAGAACAAAACCACTGTTGTGCTGCTTTTCCTCTCTCTAGAACTATGAAAGCACAAATAACCTGGGTAGTCAACCATTTGTTTTGAGGAGAAGTTATTGGGGGCAAATTCAAGCACACGAGAAGCCTCATATCTAAAAGAACATAGAATTTAAAAATGTATTATCCATGGTTTTACTTGAATCTCATTGTTTGGACTTGGGCAAATTTCAGGTTTCACAGAGGGGCAAGACTAGATATCTACAGGATCAAACCCACATAGAATGTTCCTGGGATCTTTGTTTCACAGTCCTATCCCTCCCAATATAGTTCCTTACCCAGGCTCCTGGCACTCCCTAAATGTCTTCTACTAAAGAGGTTCGATTTCTAAAATCATTTTTGGGGTGCTTGGATAGCTCAGTTGGTTAAGTGCTGACTCTTGATTTTGGCTCAGGTCATGGTCTCAAGGTCGTGAGATCGAGCCCCATGATGGGACTGCATGAGATTCTCTCCCTTTCCCTCTGCCCCTCTCTCCTGTTCATGCACAGGTACCCCACCTCTTTCTCTCAAATAAATAAATAAATAAATAAATAAATAAATAAATAAATAAAATCTTAAAAAAAAAATTCCAATTCACTAAAAATAGAACAACATGAAAAATAAGTAAAGTTTGATGACTTCACTTGGTTTTACCAAAGAGGAAACTAAAACCAGGGCAGGTAACCAATGTGATTGCACAGGGAGGGCTCAGCTCTTAGTAGGGCCCTGCATTTCTGGTTTAATGTTCTGAAGCACTGCCTTAACACTCTTAATACTGTTAGTCATAAATTTGAGTTTTGTAAGTGAAGCCTGATGAGTCTGGTGAGCACTGAATGCTTGGTGCCTTGGCTAACACTTGGTGCCTCCTCCTGCCACCACCAGGCCTGCCTCTCCAGAACCCTACATTTTCAGATTACACCATGCCCTGTAAATTATGTAGTTGGTCCTGACTAAAGCTTACACAACTTAAATGATTTGCTCAAGATCACACTGCAGGTGAAATTCCAGCACTAGTACTCAGATCTAGGTTTGACTCAAAGTCCAGGGTTGCACATACTACAGTATAACCACTGGAGTTCTGCATCCTTGCAGGACTAAAAGGAGCTCTGTCTTCTCTGGCTTTGTTTTCTTTCTAAGCCTCTTTGTTAGCTTCCAAACCATGCTCTTAAGCCTGTTTAACCTAAATTAGACTATGGTCAATTATGTCTTCTCAGGAATTTAGGTTCAGAGGGAAAAAGCATGAAGGATTGCTCAGAAGTTCAGTTTTTCAAAATAAAGGAAAAAATAAAGGTGGTTTTATAGCTAAAAAATACATATTATTCACACTTGCAGACGTTCATTTTCATGAGTCTTTGGGGCTCATAGGTTTAGCTGTCCAGTAAACAGATATACTGTTGTGGCTGAATAGTGAGGGCTGGGTTGGAGAAACCGAGTTTTAGAAACATTGGCCTTTAAATTCTAACGAAAAGATAATTTTGTTCTAACCATGGTTTGATGGTAATTATTCTACTAATATATATTAAATTAGTTCAAAGGTGTAGGTTCCCATGTTCACTGCAGCATTATTTACACTAGAAAAGATATGGAAACAACCTAAGTGTCTATCAATGAATGAATGGATAAAAAATGTGGTATATACATAAATGGAATATTATTCAGCCATAAAGAAGAAGGAAATACTGTAGTTTGTAACAACATGGATAAACCTGAAGGTCATTATGCTAAGTGAAATAAGCCAGACAGAGAAAGACAGATGCTGTATGATCTCATTTATATGTGGAATCTTAAAAGAATGAACTCATAGAAAAGGTGGGAGAACAGGGTAGAGGTAGGGAGGACTGGGGGGACAGGGAATAGGTGAAGGTTGTCAAAGGGAACAACTTCCTGTTATAAGATAAAAAAGTTTTGGGGATATAATATATAGCATGGTGGCTATGGTTAACAAGACTATATTGTAGAGGTGCCTGGGTGGCTCGGTCGGTTGGATGTCTGCCTTCAGCTTGGGTCATGATCCCAGGTCCTGGGTTCCCTGCTCAGCAGGGAGCCTGCTTCTCCCTCTCCTCCCCGCTCATGTTCTTTCTCGCTATCTCTATTGCTATCTCTGTCTCTCTCTCTCAAATAAATAAATAAAATCTTAAAAAAAAAGAGTATATTGTATATTTGAAAATTGCTAAGAGAATAGATCTTAAAAATTCTCAACACAGAAAAAATATTGTTACTATGTGAAGTGATGGATGTGCTTACTAACTTTATGGTGTAATCATTTTACAATATATACATATATCAAATCATTACATCATAAACCTTAAACTTACACAATCTTGTATATCAATTATATCTCAATAAGTTGGAAAAAAAGGTATAGTTTCAAAATAGCCTTAAATTTAAATCTTAACTAGAATAAAGCCATACTTTGAAATTGGCATTCATTTTACAACCTGGATAATCAGTGAGTCCTTATTCAAGCAAACATCAAAAATGAGGAGGAGGAGTTTAACATATACGTGACAGTGGCCATACTTGATATTTCTTCATGCAACAGACATTTGAGAAGACAGTTCTTAATTGAGAAGCCACTTTGAACATAATAGAATCATTCTGGTTATTTTTATATCAGACACTCTAGCAGAAAAAAATAATGGTGTATACACTCAGTATAAGATATGTACATGGAGATCTACAGTATTTTGGTCCAGTCAGACATTTATAGGGACCTAGTGATTTGAAGGCTGAGCTTTAAACCTGCCTGGAAAGTATATGACACATCAGATGTGGTACACAGATCATAAAGTAAATCATTGTAATAAGTGTGCATTACCATACATTTTATATTTTGTTGATCTCTGCAGTTTAAAGCCAAACCAAAACACAATTCTACATCATTGCTTATTTAGATATTGCCAGCACACAATAATAAAGTCTAACATAAGTAAGTTCAACCAAGTTTTATTAGCTCTAATTATTTGCTGAACCTTCTTCAGGTGCTGATAATAAAAATAAATAAATGAATTGCACTCAAGGAGCTTATAATCAAATAAGGGCAAATGGGGAATTTAGTAAGTGTCAGAGATAAAGTTGAACTTGTACATGAATTATCTTACTTTATCCTTACAAGAACTCTAACAAGTAGATTCTAATATTACCAATTTAAGTGTAAAGAGTTTTCCATAAAAGGTTTAGAGAACTTAGGTAACTTGCTCAATATTGAACAGTTAGAGAGTGGTGGAATCCAATTTTGAATCTGGGCAATCTGACTCCAGAACACACACTCTAAGTCACTGCGACATATACTCCAGAAAGGGAATCAGACATGAAAACAAGTAACTAACTGCAAATATTACAGGATAAGTATTATACCAAAAACATAAGTATGCTTTTAAGGGAGTGCAAAGAGGAAGTGATTAATTCTGGTTAGAGGTTATGGAAGATTAGAAGGGCCCTGCATTTCTGTGAGCTATGTGAGGAATTATGTGAGCTTTGTGTAAAACAATGAGAATGAGAATGCCTTTGAAAGGGAAGGGTGTAGTAAAGAAATTCTAAGACAAGCTTGAATAAAAATATGAAAATATCTGTCACTCAAAAATAAATATAACTAGTCTGGAAGGTAGGAGAATAATGAAATATAGAAATGGAATGGTATATTTAGAATATTTTGAAGGCCTTTAAATGACATTACAGAGGTTTGAACTTGATGTGTTAAGTGTTAGAAAACATGGAAGTGTTTTCAACTTTAAGCAGCTATATGACATGCTTAGATCTATGATTAACTGGAGGAAGGATAGGGGAAGAGAATCACAAGTCAGGCAGATTATTTATCAAACATTTGAAAACACTGAGATAATTGGGGCATTGTCAGTAGGAATGAAGAGAATGAGAACAATATGAGAGCTCTTTTGAAGTGTTTAGAGGCAATACCAACAGAATGATATAACTGATTCGAAGTGAGAGATGAGGGAAAGAGAGAATTAAAGATTCCTCTGAGCTAGCTGATGGATGAAGGCAAGAAGGCACATCTGCTGACTTCCTTAACTGTTAAAAGGAGGAGGAGGGGAAAGATGAGGGCACTGAGGATGAAAGGAGATGAGAAAGCAGCTACAAGTTTAATTCATTTTTCATTTATTTACTGAACAAGCATTTATTTGTGGGATTACCATTTGCAAAAGCTATCTTTGGGTCTGGAAAATATAGCAATGAAAAAAACCTGCTAAAATTGCTGCTCTAATGGAGTTTGTATTCTAATTGGGGGAGGCATAAATTAAGTCAACAAGTAAACACATGGTACATTAGATGCTATTAAGTGCAATGGAGAAAAATAAAGAGTAAGTGAGCGGGGAATTCTGGGTAAGGTGGGGTGTTATTTTATAAAATATGACAAAAGAAGATATCACTTATTTGGTACATCTGAACAGGGGGTGGTCAGCTTTGGCAAGTAGGGATAGTAGGCCAAATAAGACGAGGGGAAAATATACCATTTGATTTAGCAATGTAGAGATCACTGAGCACTTAGCAAGAGTTGACTGGAGTATGGATCCTGAATGGAGTGTGGTCAAGGAGCAATGTGAAGAGAGGAAATTGAAACAATAAGTATGAAAAAAAAAGTTGTAAGGAGTTTTTCCATGAAAGGGTCCAGAGATTTAGGATAGAAAGATGCAGGGTCAAGAGCACATTTTGTTGAGATGAGAAATTACAACACATTCGCATGTTCTGGACATGATTCAGTACAGTGTGAACAAGATGATGCACAATAGGGCACCTGGGTGGCATAGTTGGTTAAGCATCTGTCTTCGGCTCAGGTCACCATCCCAGGGTCCTGGGATTGAGTCCCGTATGGGGCTCCCTGCTCAGTGGGGAGCCTGCTTCTCCTTCTCCTCCCTGTTCCTGCTCTCTCTCACTATCTCTGTTGCTATCTCTGTCTCTCTCAAATAAATAAATAAAACCTTAAAGAAAAAGGAAAATACTGTATATATAAAAAAAAAGATGATGCACAATAGAGGGAAGACAATATCTGGAGTGATGCCCTTGAAGAAGTGCCAGAGGAGGGATCCAGTTCCTTTGTAGTGAGTGGCTTTAGAAAGAAAGTTTTCTTCCACAGTAACGAGGGAAGGCAGAGTATATAGACAGGTAGAAAATACACTGATATATGTGAGGTTGAAAGCATGTTAAAATTATCTTCTGATATTTTCCTTACTTTCTTAGGAAGGAGGAAGAAATATTATCAGCTGAGACAGATGATGGGAGAGGAAGTGTGGGAAGTTTGATAGGAGATGACAATGTATAAAACGAGCATCAGGAGAATGAAAACATGACAGAGCAGAGAGATGTTAGAGGCCATTATCATAGTAAATATTTGTGAAAGATTTCAAAATGGACACAAGAAGATTACTGGGTATCTTGTCCAGTGCATTTTTGGGTGTTAACTCTGCCTTTCAATGTCTTTTATCTATTTTACAACAATGTAAGGAAGAGAAAACTGTTAAGAATGCAAATGATTCTTAAACATTGAAATGCAAATGAATTGTGCCCAATACAATGAAATACTTCTTTCTCTTTTTCCCTTGTGGCTAAACCAGGTTTTTGTTTTGTTTTGTTTTGTTTTTGTATCATCTTCCATGAGATATAACTGGCATACCATGAAATTTAGCCATGATAAAACCATTTTGCATCCATTTATAAATCCATTTTATCATTTATTACTGCCTATGCACACATGGTTCTTTAAATTCTACTTTGAACAAGTTGCAACACTTTACTGGTTCCCACATTAATTAGTTTGTTAAACAAAAGCTATCACATTTATATTCATTTAAGATTCATTATTTTGCTATTTTAAAAATATCATTAAAACACATTAAATTTGAGCTGCCAGTGGGACTCATAGTTGTAGAACCAGTAGCTAGCTATAAGCAGGAGTTGGCTGGGGAGAAAGGCAGAGTTGAAGGGCACTGCTCTGTAAAGTTAAGTACCAACATGGAATTGAGTAAAAGGACAACTGAAGATGGAAAACCAGGGATCATCAACATCTTTAGAATTGACAAAAGAGAGAAAAGAGCCAAAAAATTCTAAGAAGGTCTATATGAGAAATTGAGATTATTTTACCTGAATCATTATATAGTTATCGATTGCTATCATAACAAATTATCTCAAACTTGGTAGCATAAAACTATACAAATTTATTATCCTACAGTTCTGTAGATCAGAATTCCAGAATGGGTCTCACTGAGCTAAAATCAAGGTGTTGGTAGAGTTGCATCTCCTTCTTGAGAGGCTCCAGCATAGAATGTGTTTCCTTGAGAATGTCTTTCCTTGCCTTTTCTAGCTTCTAGAGGCTGCCTGAATTCCTTAGCTTGTGGACTCCTTTCTCCATCTTCAAAACCAACAATAGTACATTGAGTCCTTTTACTTCAAATTACTCTAACTACTCCTCCATACTCACATTTCCCTTTGATTCTCTTCTGCCTCCTTCTTCTACTACTAAGGACCCTTGTGATGACACTGGACTCAACCAGATAATCCAGGATAAACTTCCTTTTAAATCAGCTGATTAGGGGTGTCTGGGTGGCTCAGATGGTTAGGCGTCTGCCTTCGGCTCAGGTCATGATCCCAGGGTCCTGGGATCCAGCCCCACATTAGGCTCCCTGCTTGGCGGGAAGCCTGCTTCTCCCTCTCACACTCCCCCTGCTTATGTTCCTGCTCTACTATCTCTCTCTCTGTCAAATAAATAAATAAAATCTTTAAAAATAAATAAATAAATCAGCTGATCAGAAACCTTTATTCCATCTGCAACTTTAATTTCCCTTTGCCATGTAACCTAGCATATTCACATGTTCCAGGGATTAGGACATGGACCACTTTGGGGCCATTATTCTGCTGATCCCATCCATCATACGGGAGGCCAAGAAAGGAGAGTTTTTAATAAAAGACATAATTAAGGTTGTTATGTGTTAGAGAGCAGTGAAAAATAAGAACAACAAAACCTTACTTGGTAATCAGAAAATCTTTCGTTTCTTTAGGAGAAATTTCATTACCAAGTCAAGACACATTACCAAGTCAAGACAAAAAACCAAGTTTAAGGTAAACTGAAGACTGAAAGAAAACTATGGCATGGGATAGAAACAACATAGAAGCCAGGTGGCAAAGAGCGAGAGAAATGAGTGGGGCCTAGAGAACCTGTTTGTATATGTGTGTTTCAGTTTTGATTATTTGTATTTTCAGGATTAAAGAGACAAGCTTATTTGTAGGCTGATGCTAAGGGACCAACTGAGAGGTAAACTCAGATTCTCTCTTTTGAACTTCTGGGTCTTTGACACTATTACTTCCCTAATTTAGAGCATTTCAACCTTAACCTCTGAAAAGTAACAGCATGCTGTCAAGTATACAAAGCACCTAAAAGCACTTTCCTCAAATGTCCCACAGTGAAGATGTTAGAAAGCCCCACAAAACCAAGATATCATTGAGATATTACAGTGGCCCCATTGGTTACCCTCTGAGATAAGAGTGTGTCTGCCTGAAATGGCATTGATTCCATGTGTATACCAATAAAAAACTAAAAGGAGAACATTTGGAAAAAAGGAGAAATAAATAACTGAGAAAGGCACTCTAAAATCTGTGAATAGCCAAGGTAGACACATACCTCAAATGGACATTCCTTGATGATAACTGACATAATTTTGGTAACAGAGTATGACATGTAAGCATGCTGATCCATCATTCCTGTTTCATGCTTATTGCCAACATGCATATCTTAAAGAAATCTGTAGGTTTGGGGTGAAATGTCACCCAAGTGGCCTCCTTGGAAAGCTGAGACTGTACCTCATTCCCATGTATGTCATCTATGCCTTGCTACTTTCTCAAGTTGAATTCCATTTCTCATTCCAGGCACGTACTTCTCCTGCCCTCTCTGCCATGCAAAAATGCCACCAAATTTGTCAGAAAAGATTTGCCCTTTGTGAAACTAGCCTGATTAAGTTTTATCAGCTCATATCTCTCTGGATGTTTGGTAACCTCATTCCTTATTACTGTCTCAGAGATCTTGCTTACAGCCAAGGGCAGATCTGCTCATTTGTAATTTCCTGGTTCTTTCTCAGCTCTTTTCTCACAGATTGGGGTTTGGTTTTTGTTTTTGTTTTGCTTCTATTTCCCTCTGTGAAATATTTTTGCTAAGGTTTCCTCATTTTAGTTTAAAACTTATTTAGAAATAGATTTATATGTTTTCCAATTTACCACAATGAAAGTTTCTTATAAATTTAAATTATTGGTTGATAAAAATCTTTCATGCATTTCCTCTACTTGCCAATGTGATCTTTCTTATGAAGAAATGCTCCTTAGAGTAGATCAGCAGTTGTTCTATTTCTCTCTTGCTACATCAGTTTAAACTTCATAAACACCATAATTACACTAGACTAAACTCGAATATGAAATAAGAAAATGAAATGGCATCCCCTGATTCATTATGCTATATTGTCTTCCTCCCAATATAAAGATTAAATGACAAGGATAGTTTACAAAGATGACAAACATAAGCTCGAATTTTTTTTTTCCAGACTCGTAAGCAACAAAAGATTTTTTCTTCTCTTTTATGAGTGGGAAACTGGTCGGTTTCCTGTGTGAGAGAAGCCTTTGACATTTTCTGTTGACTCTTTCAAGGTTCAGACAGTTCTAAATTTTGTTCCTGTTTTTCCTCACTTGAATATTTGAACATAAACAGTCTCTCCAGTGATGCTACACTGACTTTGTAAACATTTCACAAAGATGAGGATACATCAGGCTTTTCCTTCTCCACCTTCCTATTCATGTTCTCCCTTCACATTCTTTATCAACCTGTTTCCATGTACTTCTCCAGAGGGGAAAAGTTAGACAAGAGAAACACATGACACATCTTATGGACATGGACTGCTATGGGCATGTAGGAAACAGTTTTATTTACTCAATCAGCATTTTTTTAAGTTTAAGGTTATTATTTTATGCCATTATATAAATAATAGATGCTTATTATGGAATATTTGCAAGTCTCAGAAAGGTAAAGAAAAAAAATACCCAATTTTGGATACTGGTATCTATAATTCATGAATCTTTTTCTGTACATGCTGTCAATTGTTTTTTTTGTTTTTTTTTTTTTAAAGATTTTATTTATTTATTTGACAGAGAGAGAGAGAGAGCACAAGCAGGGGGAGAGGCAGGCAGAGGCAGAGGGAGAAGCAGGCTTCCCGCAGAGCAGGGGGAGCCTGATGTGGGACTTGATCCCAGGACCCTGGGATCATGACCTGAGCTGAAGGCAGTCACTTAACCAACTGAGCCACCCAGGCACCCTATGCTGTCAATTGTTAATCTCTACCATTACCCACTTAAAAATATAACATAAGCAATTTCCCTATTAATAATGAGTACTTGTGAACTTTTAGTTTTAATGGAACTATACATTTTGAAAGTTTCATAATAATCCATCATGTGACTAATATATCTAAATAAAATACAGACATTTGTCTATGTTTTGCTTTTTTATCATTAAAAAATAAATGCAATAATAAATGCCTTTCCTATACTGTATTTATTATTATTTTCTTAGCATAATTTTCTAGAATTAGAATTGATGGATCTAAAAGTATTAATATTTGGGGTATTCTGATAATTATTGTTAATTTGCATCTAATTGAATCCTGTGAAATCAGGAAATGCTTTTAAGTGCAAATTTTATCCCAACTGGGATTTGAAAGATAATTAACAGTTATGATGATGTTTTTGACAATTTACTAGCTGTTACATGTACTAATTTGGCATTTATTATCTAAGGCTTGCCACAAACTCTATGAGGAAAATGCTAATCCTCCCGCAGTTTACACAGGTTAAAACTAGTCAATCTAACATCAGAAACCACAATTTAAACAACCCCAAACTACAGGAATTAGGATGGAGAGATTCTTTAGAAAGAGCATAAGGTAAGTAAATGCAAATGTCTTGAGTTGAGAGAAACCAAGAAGTATTTGAAGATGGAGTAATCCTTGTTAAGGAAGTTGACAAGAGATGGGGCTAGAAAGATAGATATCCAAAGAGACATCAAGAAGTCACTTTTAGCTACCTTAAAGAATGAGGAACTCATCTTGAGGGCTTTGGGAAGCCATAAATGTGACTTAAGCTTGTGATCACATTTTCAATTGAAAAACATGTCCAAATTCTGCATGCAAAAGAAGTAGTTGCGGTCAGGCTTGCATTCAAGGAGCTTAACCGAATCCTGATAGGAAGTGCTCTCCAGATAAGAAGGAACTAGACTTAGGGCAAAACTACTTTTTTCTTTATTTTCCTATCAGAGCTCAAAGGGTCTAAGTGCCTCTGGCTTCTACAGAAGCCATGACCTTGGCTGTTCCTTCTGGGGCTTTGGAGAAATCACAGGTAGCCCACCATCAAGTGTGACATAGACTCTGAGACTCAGTTCAAACAGAGCTGAGTGGATGCAGCTCTCTGAATGGCTGAATTAAAAGTATGTGTGGTTTGTTTTTCTAGACAAAGAAAAGAAAACAAAATTCTATTCAGCTCTTGATCTTTGAAAATGTAGACATTCATCTTAATTTTCCATGCTGATTCCAAAGCTAACCAGAGAGACTAATTTAAATTTAGCAAACATTGCTATCATATATTGGCTATTACTTATTTTATTATTTATTTTATTTGTTTCTCTTGGTGCTAGCATGGAAGAAGCTATTTTATAAACTTTTCACAAACACTAATAATTCACAAGTGCCAAGTGCTTTTGCTGACAAGAGTGCAAGTGATAATAATGGAGAGTTCATTTTTAAGCCATGAGTTAGCTCTTAATCAGACTACTTAGCACTGGACATACTGCTTATCAGTAGCATGTACAATTTCTCCCTCTGTCCCTGCAATGACCAAAAAAATGGAACCTAAACAAATGGGCAGAAAAGAGAAGAAAGCTCTTATCAAGATACAGTTAATGACATTTTTCAAATTTCAAATTGCCGTTTTTGGAGTACCACATATATGTTTTATTTATTAGTTTCCTAGGACTGCCGTAACAAATTACCACCAACTTAGAGGCACAAACCAATAAATTTATTCTCTTACAGTTCAGAAGGCTTAAAGTCTAAAATGAAGGTGTCGTCAAGATTGATTTGTTCTGGAGGCTCTGAGGGAGAAACCATCCTGTGCCTCTATCCCGGCTTCTGGAGGTTGTCAGCAGTCCTTGGTGGTCTTGGGCCTACATCACTCCAGTCTGGATCTATCTTCGTATCACATCACTTCCGTATCTCTGAGTATCCTCCTCTCTTCTCATAAAGACACCAGTCATTGGATTCAGAACCCAATCAGAATCAGGATGATTTCATGTCAGTGGCTGTTAACTAATTACATTTGTAAAGACCTTATTTCCAAATAAGATCCCATTCTTAATTTCTGGGGGGGACATGAATTTTGTGGAGGACACTATTCAACCCACAACATTTAACCTCGGCATTTTGTTGAAAGATGTTTTATGTGGTAACACAGGTTATGTGGAACATTTGGGGGGGAAAAAAAAACCCTAAATAATAAGCCAAATAAAAGGATTTAAGGCTGTCCCTTTATTCCTTTCATTAGAGCTATTCCAAATTTCTCCAACCCTTCAACACTAAAATAAGAACTGTAATTCTTCAAGGGGCAATTTAATATTCAGTGTTTTTCCAACTTCTTTGAAGGTAGATTTTTGTTGGTTTTTGGTAGCACTTCATCAATTTATTTTGTTTTGGTTTTTTGTCTTCTTATGTACAGTTCTTTGGAAATGCTGGAGAAGACAAGCCTCAAGTAGTTCATAAAATGAAGTTAATTTCTTTTCCTGCTTTCCAGTATCTCTTGGAATTCTGTCCTAAACTCTAGTACAACTGGGTCACACATCTTGAGAAACCCAGCTGAAATAGTAAAACTTGTCTGTCTTTGACTTCTACTGTGATTTTCTGCAATCCTTATAAAACTGGAGCAATCACTTTTTAATAAAAATTATTATAAAATGTTAATTGCTTTCTTTTATGAGTTGGGAGAGTGGGGTGGTTTCCTAGAATAATAACTATCATGTAATTAGCACACATTATTAAGCAGACTGAAAATCTTATAAAATATTATTTAGTGTGTTTTAATCCTTACAAGAACCCTGTAGGTATTAATATTATTACTATTTGACAGATAAGGAGAATGACATTCAGAGAGCTAAAACTTGGCCATCTTCACAGAGCTGGTAGTAAGAAGCCCATGCTCTTTCTCTCCATATAAGTACGTATTTCACTGTTTTATCACATTGTGTTTATGTATGTGTGTGTGTGTGCACGTGTGCACACAAGCATGCTGGATTTACATCATTAAATGTTGTTGATGCTATTTATTTATTTATGTATTTATTTTTACTTTATGAACTCCTTAGGTTTCATTAAATGTGTGTGTAATTGACTTGGAGATAAAGATGTCCATATACATATAACCTCTCACAACAATTTGGCTTTAACAATTGAAACAATGGTACCCCAGCAAATCACAGGAGCTGATTAGCAAGGTTTCAGGGCCGTGCTTGGAACTGCTGACACCTCTATCACTGTTACATTCAGAAATGTATGAGGTTAGAGACAAAATGGTCTAATTAACCAGGAGCTGCTTCAGTATCCTCAATGACTGGACAAAGATTAATCAGAAACTGGAAGCCTGGCTGAGAGATGATGCGGAGATGTGTGTCAATGAACAATGACACCAAAATGACTAATAACCAATTATGTCTATAACCTGAAACAACTGGTTGAAAAATTCTCTAAGGCAGAAATGGGAAATGAAGAGGGGAGCCTCTGAATAATCTCTTGTCTCAGAGAAAATGCTTTTGTAGCTCAAGAGTTTTAGAGACTCTGACAGATACAAAAACGGCAAAAGATTAATAATAAAGTTAATGGTCTAAAAGCTCTGTTTTCATCACTGGCCTGCAGGTTTCTTTTTCCTCAGCTATTGGTCACTGACAGACATAGGGGAACTGTCCTAGGGTGGGCAGAAAGTTTCATCAGTGTCCTTTATTTCACTGTTTTTGTTAAACTCTGAGTTCCCAGGACCTCCAATAGTGCATGTGCATGTGATAATTGAATATATATTTGGTGAATAAAAAAATGGACAATACAATTAGGAGTCTAATTTAATTAATGAATTTCCTATAAACCCATCACCATACACTTCATTGAATAAAAAGGGTTTAATCTGTTCCTATTTTCTTTGTAATGAAGGATAGTTGGAAGAAAGGCAGGCAGAGACAAGGGGACTGCCCTAACAGAAACCACCCTTCAAAGGATTTTACAGCACCCTGGAAGGATCTCTCCACCCTTTCCCACAGAACAACTACCTGATAGGTAGATGAGTGTGTGGACAAAAACCCGATTGGGTGACAGGTGCATGGAGGGTTAATCAAATTAAAACAGCTCACCAACAAGCCCATAAAAACTCCTAGACTTAGAAACTCTGCTGGCAACCCTCTTGGGCCCCCTCCCTCTTCAGGAGCTTTGTACTATTGCTCAATAGGCTTTGCTTTACTATTTCTCAAAAACTTTGCTCTGCTGCCCACTACTCTTTGTTTGGTCTACCTCTTCATTCTTTGGAGTGGCATGACCAAGAACCGCAGGCACTAAAGAAAAAGAAATCCTGCAACAAGTGTATTTTTTTCAAATGAGTATTTCCTTTGAACTTACTATGTGCCAGGTTCTAGTCTAAGGGCTTTACATGCCTGATGTCAGTTGATCTTCATCACAACACTTTGTTCATTCCTTCCTCTGTGCCAGTCACTTTTAGAAGCAGAGCATACAGCAGAAAACAAAACAAATAAACAAAAAAACCCTTTCTCCTCCTGGATCTAAAAAGCAGAAAGTGATATTACTACCACCCCTTTTGAGCAGAGCAGTTAAGCTATTTGTCTGAGGTCATCAAGAGCTAGGTTCCAGGATAGATTTAAATACCTAGAGAGCCCCTACTGCTAATCAGAGCATACTGCCTCTATACCAGCCACCATAATAAAGGTTTTCTGCCATATTCCATGTAATATTTCTGCAGCGATCACTATACTAAAGAAAGAAAGAAGATACAAGCTCTCTGGATGACTGTTCAGCCTGACCAAATGCCAAAAGCTGTTAAGCAAAGCCCATTGCTAAAACAATTTTTTTCAGATTGTGTCACCAAGGTTAAAGGAGATATTTCCATAACTACAAGCAAATTAATTTGGAGTTTTGCATCAACAATAATGAGATGGAGCAATAAGAATGTAACCTTTCGTGTGTCTTTTTGCTTTATAACAAAGAGAGCACCTTTCTAGGCTGGGAAAAAAGGAATTACTTGCCCCTGAATTTTGTGCAAGCCTTTAATACTGCCTCATTTAAAAAAAAACCAAAAAAACACAAAAACTTACTTGGCTGCTGAACAATGGGTATAGGTTCTTATGTAGAATATAGAAAGTTACAGTGATGTGTCCTCTAATAATGTAGAAATAATATTATGCTGAAGGTGAGAATAGTAAGATTCAATATATAATGAATGAGATCAACTATCTGTCAAAATAGCCCCACGGGTTGTCTATAAATATGTACCTGAAAAGGTCTGGGAATACCTAGGGTTACTTAAAGGGTAAACTAAGAAGGCAGAACTACAGTACGTCTCACCAAAGGTTGTTAAGTCTTAATCAGGTACATGTTACCATGCATGAATAAAGAGCCCATTAACAACATAAAAATGTCTGCACAGACCCAGAAAAGAAAAGCAAAAAGAGTAAGAATTCGGCAGTGTTTTTATAGTACACTTCAGGCAGGAGAGATTTTAGCATGACAACTAAGACAATAACAATACTAATGCTGATTATGCATTTAATGGGTGTGGCAACTAGTCTTAAGCGCTTATTTAGGAAAAAATTAAACTTGCCCAAAGGAATGTTTGTTCTTTGCCCAAGGATATAATCTGTATTCCTTGGAATGTCGTGATAATGTATGTGATAAGAGTGTCTATTTACCTGGGGCCTTGGGCCATGCCAGATAGTCAGTGTCCACAACGTGATCCATGGTGGGTGCTTTGGGCTACACTGCACAGTCTACAGTAGCAATGTGGTTTATGGTGCAGTGTGTGAAAGGTAAGGGGAAGTTTGGGCTTTGTGGTATCAGCTTGACCTCTGGAGTGGCTTGGGACTAAGGTAAACCACATGGGCAAATCAACCAAATCTACATGATTGAGCATCAAAAAAACCCAACATCAGGACTCAAGTGAGCTTCCCTGCATATTGCCGTATGTCTTCCCTGGGAGAAGTAAGCAGTGTCTGCAAATCTGCTAGGAGGTACAGCTGGAAGCCCTGCATCTGGGCCTTTCCTGGGCTCTGCTCTATGTGCCTCTGCCCTTGGCTTATTTGAATCTGTATCCTTTCGTTGTGATAAACCATAACAGGGAATATGATGGCTTTGTGTTCTGTGAATCCTTCAAGGGAATGATCAAGCTTGAGGGTGATCTTGGGATCTTGAGAACTTGCAGATAGTATCAGAAGTGAAGATGGTCTTGGGGATTCCTAACCTTTGCAGTACATTACACATACAGTTTAGTACGTATAGCTAATCCATGAAGTTCATAATCACATAGCTAAGAAGTAGCAAAGGTAAGGTCTGAACCCAAGAGTCTGACTGCTAAGATCATACATTTATCACTTTGCAGTACTCCCCACCAGCATAGAGAACAATAAGGATGGTACTTTGTAAGGGACAGGGAGAATTTACAAGGCTTCACCGTAACTCTAACAAGTAACTCTCAAGGCATTTCAGCAGACAGCCTCTCCTCTGCTGCCCCGCCTGCCCCTCCTTGTGGTGTATTCAATAAACTTCTATATCCTTAAAAAAAAAGACTATCCATATTTCATGCTGACCAACCAACTTCCTGATACATAATTGTTTTAAAATGTGGGTTTTATTATTATTTAGGTATAGTGAGGACAATTGATTGGGAGATGGCTGCCACTGAAAAGACAGTTCCCAAGAGGAGGGGAAATGCCACATCATGCAAGGCCACACAGGGGAGTATTGGGGCCAGTCAGGAGGCAGAGGGAAATGTAGGTAAGAGTGAAGGAACAGGCAAGGCTGGTTAAGAAGTCTTAGGATGGACTAGTTTCTATAATTTCATCAGCCTCTGGAGTGTAGGGGCTATCCCTAATTGTTTGGTACTTGGCTCTGGAGCCATCCAGGCAGGGGAATAGGGCCAAAGTAAGAGCCCAATATAGGAGTGGTTGGAATTATGGGGTCTGGATTGGTTAGTCTGCACGTGAAAGACCGCTCAAAGGTGAGTCCTTTAAAAATGAAGGGGGGGAATCGGAGGGGGAGACAAACCATGAGAGACTATGGACTCTGAGAAACAAACTGAGGGTTCTGGAGGGGAGGGGGTTGGGAAGATGGGTTAGTGTGGTGATGAGTATTAAAGAGGGCACATTTGGCATGGAGCACTGGGTGTTATACGCAAACAATGAATCATGGAACACTACATCAAAAACTAATGATGCAATGTATGGTGATTAACATAACATAATAATAAAAAAAAAAGGTGAGTCCTTTAATATCTGTAGGAATTGGCTAGCCTTGGCAGTCTCTCCACGTCCAGCAACACTCAAGATGGCAAAGTATCAGAGATACAGAAAATAAGAAGCCATGATTAATACAATAATCCATAATGCCAGGTAGCAAGAAAAAAAGAATAGGGCATACATTCTTAATGGGGTCAATAACAATCCCCAAAGAAGTAAAAATTGGCTTCAGGGTGTAAAATGTTACTTTTTATGTATAAAGCACAAGAACACATATATTATATAAACAGATATACAGCATATATGGTATTAAAACTTCATGGGTAGATCACTAAAAGGGCATCTTTGTGGAAATAGGAGAGTGATAATGAAATACAAGTTGAGAAAGACTAGTATAGAGTATCTTGGATAATGGATGTAAATACTGTACTAAATGAAAAATAAAACAATCCATTATAATAATATATTATTAATATATGGATACATTATATTAATATAAACTATCATTTTTATATTTATATATAAATATCTTATGAATTTGCTTAGCAAGTGTTTATCCATAAAGACATGATCAACTCTGTGCTAAGAAAACCAAATATCTAACTCCATAGAGCTGAGAATGAGACAGAAATGTAATGACTACAACTCCATGATATTCTGTTTGGGTACCACCATTCCTCTAGGAGATTTCCTGTCTTCTCCCTCTAAAATATCAATAACATTATAAAGACATCTTATAAGACAGAAATTTCCACTTTTAAACAGTCTGGGGGGTCATGCTCACCAAGAGTTTGCTGATCTTAAATTGGCTCAAGAGGATTTCTGGATGAATTGTTCTTTTCTCTTTTTTAATAATTTCTGCTGGATCTGAGGGAATAGGGGAGGTAATAAGAAATGCAGTGGGCAGTGCCCACTTTGACAGAATGAAGTAAAATTGGCCCGATACAGAGAAAATTATCATAGAGCCTACAGAAGGATGACACAGGTTTTTGAGGCATTCTGTTTTTTGGGTTTTTTTAAATTGAGAAAAGACATGAGAAATTCCCTGGGGCGATAGAAATGTTTTATATCTTGTTTTAAGAGGTGGTTTCATGGTGATTACAGTTATTAAAACTCATTGAACTGAACACTCAAGATCACTGTATTTTATTGAATATTAATTATACTGTGACTTTTTACAATGAGTGCAGTGGGAAGACTGAATGATGACTTAAATCTGAGGTTTACAGGGTTGATTCCTTCATATCTAAGTTTGAGCAAATAGAGAACTACCATAAGCTTGTTGTATTTTATGTAACAGATGAAAGTGCACTGGAAAATCCCATTATTTGTAAAGTGAATCATAGAGTTCATGAAAAAATGGAGGCCCAGAGAGGAAGGTAACTTTATAAATATAGCAACCAGAAGAAGAGTAACATTAAAGAAATAATATTCAAGAATATGCACTGATTGTTCACCATATGTTAGGTACTATATTAGCATTTCTAACCTTTTATTTAATTTAATGTTCATAACCTAACAACTGACCTGTGTGTATTCCTAGAGGCTGTTTGTAATCCACTAAGGTTAAAATTACCTATAATAGTAGAAGTAAGGTAGTCTCAATGAAAGAGATGTAGTGAACAGGGTGTGAGAAGAGACATATAATATAGTCAAGAGTTTGAGGGTCTGAGTTTCTACTATAATTTTGCCACTGATTGTGTGACATAAAATATGTTAACACTCTGAAGCCTAGTTTTATCTGTAGAATGAGGGGGTAGAACACATTTCGGGGGTTATTTTACAGCAAAGGTGGTAGCCCTCTCTATTCTGTTAGCTTAGTAGACATTAATATTCAATCACAGAATTCCTTCCCATTGAGTTCATATTTGCCACGAAGGGATTCTCATTGCAGTCAGTACAAAATGTTGGTAATCACAGCTAACTGATGTGGAGTTAAGTTGGAGAAGACAATATATCACCAGTTCAGGTATAGATAATCTGAATTTCCTGGCTCCAAAAGTCAAAAACTGTTACTTAGATTATTTTATATATCCATTCATTAAACAGATACTTGCTAAGTGTGCTCAGAATGTGCAAGTCAACGTGGTAGGCACTTTCAAGGATACTGAAATAAACTGGACAAACCCAAAGGAGTTAGAGGTTAGCAAATGTGATGATGCCTCTACATCTTTTCTACAAAATAAGGTGGGCAGTGATAACTGCAGAGAAGGATGTTTAGAAATGAGGTTGTGTGAGAGTGAGTGAGTGTGTGTGTGTGTGTGTGTTAGGGGAGGGGCAAAAGAGTTCACAGGAGACAGTGATTTGGCTGCATTTTGTTATTTAAGTCATCAAAAATCATATATTTGGGTCACAAGGCTGTTGTAAAATCCTAAGATGGGTATGATAAATTCTGGTATAATATATCAACTTTAGCTACACCAGGCTACATGGCAGTCAACCCATGCTGAGTCTTGCCTTTTACTGCAAATACCTTTTCCAGCCTCTTCCTACATCACCTACAGATCCCTGCATGCCAAACATGTCCTGCCAGATTTGTGATACCAGTTGAATGAAGTAACTCAAGCCTATTCTAGACAGATATACAATCACACATGTGCACAGAAAAAGAACACAAAACCAAAATTAACTTATTCCTAAATGCCAGGGAATTTGGCCCATAAACAAAAACTGAATTGAGATACCTAATAGAAAAGCATTGGTAACAATTTCACATCATATTTTTCTACAGAAGTTTGGGAGGAAGCCTACCATTCTCCAGGAGATAACTGAATATTCTCTTTTTCTAAATTTAAATTAAGAATTTTAATTGAATTTATGATCAATATTCATATTGGGTACTGGAAATATTAATTTTTACTCTTACAAGGTACAGCCATTTCTCATTTTTCATTTTTAGTTTCATTGAAATAGAAAGCATTTTAAGGGGTGCCTGGGTGGCTCAGTTGGTTAAGCATCTGCCTGTGGCTCAGGTCCTGATCTCAGGCTCTGCTCAGTGGGGAGTCTGCCTCTCCCTCTCCCTCTGCCCCTCTGTCCCCCCTCCCACCTTGTGCTCTCTGCTCTCTCTTATGATCTTTCTCTCAAATATATTAATAAAATCTTTGAAAAAATAAAAAAAAGATTCTTAAAAACCTCAATTGATTTTTTTTGTTGTTTTTTTAACCAAAATCTAGTCCTAAGAGATCATAGAAAAACCAAATGTACAATGGAATGGCTAATTCTGTATATCCTGAAATCTTTGAATTTTTTCTAATATTATCAAACTGTAAACTTTCAAAATGTTATTATCAACTCCTGAAAATTCTAAAGGAATAAAATTCTTGCTAATCCCATAAGCAGAATATAAGAACCATCAATATTTTTGGTATAAAATCTTATTTTGGGGGAGGTAGTTTGTAAGAAGTGGTGTCTTATAGAAGTCTTTCAGTCCTTTCTGGGGAAGAAGAGAAAGATAAACATGAAGAAATGCAAACATTGCCCTCCAGTTCTGAAAGTACATACCAGCTACTGAGTTCATGAAGACTGACTCCTTCCTACCCTCGAGGTGGGGGATAATATTTTTCAGTTGTTCTTGATTGTTGCTGGATTATTCTCCTTGGATTATTGGGTTGTTATTAGGACTTTGGCATGTGTGTATGTGGCATGGGGAGTAGGCTGATTGTGGATAAATGAGCACTTGTAAAGGAAGATGAGGAAGAAGAGGAAGGAAGGTTGGTGGCAGTGGGATCCAACAGAGATACATGTTGTCCTCTCAAGGGAGTCATACAGTGTGGGGCTCCTATTTGGGAAATAGCTGGAAGTACTAAGGTAAGGGTCATCATAAGAGGCCTCAGGAACCTCATGGGGTCAGAGATAGATTGCCCTCACCAACTGTGCAGGTTTTGTGTTCCAAAGAACAGCCACACACTGGATCTTTCTATCTAGGTGGCCAGGGACTGATACGGCAACTGCACAGTGACCCATACTTATAAGGACTCCATACAATAACTTATGAACAAGGGACCCTGCATTTTCATTTCTACCTTGGCCTCCCAAATTATGCAACCAATCCTGAGCAGGAGCAATGCTGGATCCCTACCACCAATTGTCAGATCACCCCACCCTCCCTACTGCTGTCCCCATGAAAACTACAGGACCAAAGGTAAAACCAGGCAGCTGCTGGGCTATAGGAAAGAAACTACAAAATTATACTTGGGGAATAATATGAGGACTTGATATGAGGAAATTAAACCTTTATAGCCTGACACCATGGCCCATAACTGTGTATATAAACATACTATATTTTCTATAAAAGATCAAGTGAATATTATTTTTATGAAGAAGGATTTTTGTACAACATACACAAACTTTAATTATTTCATCTCTGTTGGCTTCCACAACTCAAAGGAATGTAAAGCATGGTAGAAAAGGAAAAAACAATTGTGTGTGTGGATAGAACTGATTGGCTACCAAAGAAGTACTTCACTATACATTAGGCAGCTTTTTGAGCTTGTGTAGCTCCGCGTGGAAGGCTTTTACTTTAGGGGGAAATCAACCATTGAAACTGATCAATGGGGAAGACCCTGAATTGTAAAAACAACAACAAAGGCTTTTTCAAGTTATTCTATGTGGATAAAGTAGGTAAACCTCACATTGAGGCATTTATGAGGACACACTGGCCTTACCTCTTCACCTGCCTTGATTGGTTTCACCCCTCAACTTTTTCTTTTTCTCTTAGGCAATGTGAAAAAGACCTTTATATATGACAAGATTTTTTTTATATGTGTATTGGCACAGGAATAAGGGGGAGAAATCACACTGAAAAGGGCAGTTTATCATACCTCTTTCCCCCCTCTCCTTTATTTTAATAATAAGACTAGATTGAATGACTTCAGAAAGGCTACTGAGTGGGGCAGACATTTAGCCAGTGCAACAGGGGCTCCACACTGTAAAAGGTCTCCCGCCAGCAAGACTGAGCAATGCTTCTCGCCACAGCCAAGTTCAGGTTGTCTTTTCCACTCAGAAAGCTAAATTAGGAGTTAAGAGGTACCAATTCAGCTTTTCATGCTGCAAATAAAAGATGAAAGAACCCTAACTCACAGGAAATATTTAAAAAAAAAGAAAAACACCTAAGTGGGAAGCAGGATGGCTAAATGACTTGCATTTGGATTTTATTTTGCTGCTTATGCCATAAGACTCGATATTTTGGTCATTCTAAATTAAAGATGTCTTTGTGAAAGTTTCCAAAAATGAGCAAAATGAAACAGGTCATTTTCTCTCCTGAGTAATTCTCATAGAGTAGGTGGAATTTGTGAAGCCATCTGTGAAAATTGGGTTTGTATTGACAAGAAGGTCTGAAGGTATGAAACATTTTCATATATAAACATACATCTGCAAATCTCTTTTCAAATGATAGGTAACTCTCTCAGGAACACCAACCATCTTTGTGGTTCAATTCTGACACCCTTCTGGGTGAGGCTCAAAATGATTTCTTCTACAAATACATAGAAATAACTCCTTTTTATTTTAATTTTTATTTTCTCTTGAAAATTTGGTATCTGTAATCTCTTCCATTTCCTTCAATATACTACCAACATATATACAAATATCTATCTTCTACATTAAATAATAAATACTTCTAAGACAAAAATCATCTTATTCCCTTTTATATTCCTTCTATTATTTGGTACAGTGCCTTAAAGTTGGCAGATGAATCAAATTAATATTTGTTAAATGAATGAAAACAACACAGGCCTGAAATTTATTGATAAGATTATGTCTCTAGGAACTAGAAAATAATAAGGACAAAAAATAGTACATAGTTCCTAATCTATGCAAGTCTATTTTCTTAATTTATATAATCCTCATAAAACTTCATGAGATGTCATTATTAATATTTCAGTTTTTCAAATAAGAACAGTGAAATACGGAGATTAAGTGATTCAAGTTTACAGAGCAGCAGAGCAAGGATTTGAACGAATGCAGTCTTCAGTCTGTGCTTTTAATTACTATACTATATATAGCTTTTCTAACAGATTATATTTATTGTGTCTGTTGTAAGTGCTTTATAGGCACTAATTCATTTCTATCATGAGTTCTGTTTAAAGAAGCTGGCTATATGCCAGGATGGGATATATTAGCACTTTAACTGGCCTTTAGCAATATCAAACAAGGCTCAGAATTTTATACTTTTGTGGTTTTATTCTAAAGCAGTGGTTATCAAAATGTCCATTGAGAACCCCTGGGGTTCTTGATTGCCTTTTAGATTAAGTATGCTATCAAAGCTCTTCTTGATACCAAAGTGTTTTGTACTTTTCTGTTCTTTTTCTCTTCACATATGCTAAAAAACATTCTTTTTAAACAAATGGTTTTCATTGTGGAAGAGATAAGAATCCTTAAGTGTAAAACCTATAGCAAATATAAAATTAAAAAGGAAATCATGGATCAGCTTCTTAAATTCAACAATGTTAAGCAGAAGGTATTTTTTTTTTTTAAGATTTTATTTATTTATTTGAGAGAGAGAATGAGAGGGGGGAGGGTCAGAGAGAGAGACAGACTCCCTGCTGAGCAGGGAGCCTGACGTGGGACTCCATCCCGGGACTCCAGGATCATGACCTGAGCCGAAGGCAGTCGCTTAACCAACTGAGCCACCCAGGCGCCCAAGCAGAAGGTATTGTGACGTACTGTATCCCATAGGACTCGCTCTATTAACTAGCAAGCCATATGAAATTCCTTATTAGATAAAAATCTAAAAAGCAATGATTATTCCACAAATTTTAGGAATGATTCTTTACTGTCTAACTTTAATGCAATGATGATAACTTTAAGTGTGTATATATATCTATATATATATAATATATATGTATTATTTTTAACCATTCCTGGTAGAGCTCCTTATTGATCTAATCTATACCAGAAGTATATTAATGTAATGCTAAAGCAAGCACTAGTTGTTCCTGATTCTATAAACATAAACAACATAATCTTATATATTACTATTAACTTTACAGTCTCATATGATTCCCTAATTTGAACTTCTCGTGAAAAATACCAAGAGTGAAAATGTTCTAATAAATAATACATCATTTCATAAGATTTGCTGTACACATATATGCTTAATTCCTAGGCTTTGTAAGTTTCATATAGTTTGCAGTTAGCTGTTTGAATTATATCCCAGGACCATTGCAATAACTATTACATATTTTCAGATATTCATAAGGAAAGTCATCATTATAGTCCAGTGAAATCAGTATATTATGGTACTGTAGTACAACTAGTTCCAAATTTGGACATTATTATTATCATTATTACTTTAACATGAATTTGTGTTCTTCAAATATGGCATTAACATAAAAATAAACATCTAGCTTCATGGACAAATATCCACCATTACATTAAAGGAAGGTATCTTTATGATATTTACTGAATTCAAAGCACACTCTTCTCAATGAAGCATTAGAATTTTTGGTACCAGCCACAGCAAATAATTAATAATGAAACTTTTCCACCTACTGTATGAGCATTATCTTCCCTTAAATTTCCAGGTCAGACCTAGATTCAGTGACACATGCTATCTCTTCTGTTATACTTCTGTAATAATCACTTGGCAAAACTGTCAAACTGCCAGTTGTGAAACAGAACAAGTATGGTGGGAAGACTCTTTAAGATGATCCCCAATGATCTTTCCTTCATATTCACACCCTTTTGTAATTCCCTGCCCTTGATTGTGGATGGGCCCAGGGACTTGCTTCTTATCAACAAAACAAAGCAGAGGAGATGGAGTGTCACATCCATGATTAGTTACATAAGACCGTAACTTCCATCTTGCCAGAAGAGTGTCTCTATTGATTACTCGTATACTTTATTAAAGTAAGCAGCTGTGTGAAGAGGCCCATGTGGCAACTAATGGAGGGCAGCCTCTGGGCCAAAACCTGCTAACAGATGAGGCCCTCAATCCAACAATACTCAAGGAATTGAGTCTGCCAACCCTAAGTGTTTGAAAGCAGATCCTTTCCCAGTTGAGTCTTCAGATAAAAACCTAGTCATGCTTGATACCTTGAGTACCACTTTCATATGAGATCTTGAAGCCAAGAACCGAGATGAGTTGTGCCCAGAATACTGACCCACAAAAAACTGTGACATGATAAGTGCAGGTTGTTTTAAGCCACCAAGTCTGTGGTAATATTTTGCAGCAACAGAAAATCAATATAGTGACTCAGATACCAGTTCTCTTTAAAAGTTGCCAGAAACAGAATTAGGGATTTGATTCTAGGAGGTACTGTTATTTATAAAAAAGTAAGGAAATTTTATATGAAAATATGTCTAAAATACCTAGAAAATAAATGACACTGAGGATTATAAAATATGAAATCAAATTGTGTACTGTACAATTAGTAGAATATTGGCCCTTGTGAGACATTTTGGTACTTAAATAATGCTGAAAGAAAAAATATGACCATGGCCAATTACCTGCTTACACCAGCTTTTGATCAACCTACTTCTTTTTAAATTTATTTTCACTAATATTTTTCATACATTTAAAATTACTAATTGACTAATAATAGATATTAAGCCATGGTATCTCTTTGAATCAATGGAATATTTTTAAGTAGAAGAATTTGACACATTATATCTTCAGACTCACTTTCTTTACTTTCTTTACTCTGATTTTTATTTCACCACATTAATTTTTTTCTGATGATAATCTTGTTAGGATGATTCTATTTCTCTGAGAACTGTAACTTTCAATATTAACTTAGAAGCATGGTATGTTGCCTTTTAAATTCCATGCCCATGTATATAGAATATTTCATCTTGTCCTTTTTAAAATTCACAACTTTAACCCACACATGAAGGACAAAAAAAGACCATGCCTGTGAAAATTGCACCAATGTTTTTCAGCAACTTAAGTCAATGATAAAATAAAAATAAAATAATTATTTGAGATAATACATTTTACGCATTAAACTTGGACTCCTATAGAGCTGATCTTTAGTTATATCTTTTCAAAAAGCTATAAAGTGAATTTCTCCAGGATTACTTTTAAAGAAAGAAATTAAATTGTCCATGCAACACCATTACATATGCAAGAAAAAATATTCACAGATGCATGATAAACATTTCAATTGGATTACACTTTTATAGCTGGAACTGAAATATAATTTTAAGCCACAAGCATTCAGGCATGTTTCATCAATTTTCTGTTCCTTTGCCCGTATGAAATGTGTGATAAATGATATAAATATATGCATACTTTGTATATGAGTTACACTTTTGAGGTTAAAAAAAAAAATAGCCAGAGAAAATGGTAATAGAAATGAGTGCTTATCTTTATTTTAACAAAGACTGCAGATTAATGATATGTTTAAACTAAGAGAATACTCATTATAACTACATATTTGATCATTGCTCAGGAGGATGAAACTATTTTGAAAGAGAAAAAAAAATCAACAAGACTTGCTGAAAATGAACTACCAAGTAACTATAGTTCTACAATGACTTCAGAGAACATAACATCCTGACATCCATGATTCACCTTTCTAGGACTCTGGAAACAAACTATGTGAAAAGTCTGTTAACTGGAGTACCTCCCTGAAAACTGGAGAAGGAAGATGCTTATCTTCAGACTCTAACCCTGAGAAGGAAAATATAAGCATTAAAAGTTCTTGCATAGAAACGCTAAGCTTGGGCGCCTGGGTGGCTCAGTTGGTTGGGCGACTGCCTTCGGCTCAGGTCATGATCCTGGAGTCCCTGGATCGAGTCCCGCATCGGGCTCCCTGCTCGGCGGGGAGTCTGCTTCTCCCTCTGACCCTCCCCCATCTCATGTGCTCTCTCTCATTCTCTCTCTCTCAAATAAATAAATAAAATCTTTAAATAAATAAATAAATAAAAATTAAAGAAAAAAAAAGAAACGCTTAGCTTTACTTGTCTCTCTGGGATAAAACATTGAGTAGATTTGTCACCATTCCTAAACAAAAGGCTTAGAAGAGTAGCTGGAAATAATTAAGGAGATACTAATAGGTGAATGTCAACAGGTCATTCAATATACCCTGCGTGCTTTGATAATATAAAGCTCTGAGAAGCAGAAGGAAAAGATGTTCTGGGGTGATTGCTGTGGTGACAAGTGTGATGGTGGTGGGGTTGCTGGAGATGAAGGCTGATGGTGGACAGAGATGGTGTTTTGCTATGGAGTGCACACAAATGTGTGCAATAGATACATACTGAATATTCAGCAGTCTTTTGTAAATGTTGTTACTAGTTGGATTCTTTATAAAGAATAAGCCCAACTGAGCAGAATAAAATGCTCTCAAATATCAATTTTCCACACTTGTGAATAACCTAGCTGTTTAAGCCATGAATCATTAACATGGCACAAACAAATCACAAGGATAAAGTACTCTGTGTGCAAGACACACACTTAGCTAGAAATAAGTCACCTTGCAAACTCAAAACTGCATAAACATAATGTTTGGAGAGACACCTATACACATAATGTTTACAAGTAAGATAAGTTTGTGTCTCAACAAGATGTAGCCCAAATGTTTAGATGTTTGTATTTTCAGAGCACTTTAAAAGATAAGAAACAAAAATAAACTCTATATTTCTTGTTGTAAAGCTTTTGTTATTCCTTTGTGTGTGTGTGTGTGTGTAAAATAAGATAAAATCTCAAAAAACTCCACAAAGATTTGCAATAATAACAAAAGCAGCTCACATAATTTCATGATGCATATATAACCACAATGTTTGAGAATTGAGTTCCTCCTAATATAACCTCTGTGTAGAAAGAACAACTCCAAGTTTTTCTCCCCTTTGTGAGGGTATGGGTAAGTAAGTGTGTGCAGCAATGTGTTTTATTCATTGTGCATCTCTGGAGAAAATCAGGTCACCTTCAGTGATCTTATCAGTCAAAGAAAATAGGACTGCTTCACAGAGCTATTAAAATGGAAGAGAATTAGAATGTATAAAAAGCTTTCAGATGCCAGGATCAAAGGGAAAAAGGTCACAGACTAGGTAGGGATTGTTGCCTTTGCTGAAATTCATGGTTTTGATTAACATGAAATTGTAAATGGCTATAACGTTGTAAGCAGTCATAATGAAGTAAAGTAAGAAAGAAAGGCCAAGGACATTATAGAAATATAGAGGAAAGAGTCAAAAAGAATAATTCTAACAAGTGAAGAAAAATAAACAACTAGAATAGAATTGTAATAATATGTTTTTGGTAATTTGTTTATGATTCACAGAATGCTTTAGCATATACCAGGGAATTTAACCCTCATAAGTGAGGTAGGCATTGTTATCCATACTTCAGAGAGATGGAGACCAAGGTTAAGATGGTATAAATTTGTGCAAGTTCAAAGAACTATTGGCATCAGAGCTACTGTTCTCTTCCAAGCCTTTAAAACAATCGATAGAACATTGTAGGATCTCCACACATATTTGTTAAATAAATAAGCTTGTACTTAAGCCTATTTTTCTAATTCTAACTCTTATGTTCTTTCCAGTAAGTTGACTGCCTCAGTAAGTGATAAATCTATGCAAAACCATTTCTATTCTATTAAAAACTGTGCTGAGAGAGAAGAAAGTAAAGTATTTAGTAAATGTCTATTTTTAAAATAGAATTAGCTGTAGTAGTATCTTGGGTTACAATGTCCCTCTAGGATGGAAAAAAAAATGACTCACCCATTTTGGTTGTGACTAATAAGAATATCATAATATTATCACTCAACAGATTATGTCTTAATTACATGTATGGTAATGAATTAAGCACTTTCTATGTGTTAACACAGAGAAATGGAAAGGTAGGTATTATGAATACCCATATTTACTTCTCCTAGATTCACTAACTATTGTCTTTCCACATTTGCAGTGTTTTACTCCCTCTTTCTTTTTTTATGTTTCTGTGTTCTTCTTTCCTTTTTTTTTTTTTTTTTCCTGAACCATTTGAAAGGCAGGGAACCAACAATTTTTACTTAGGATGAACAAAGCTGGAAAATATTATGCCAACACTTTTTTGAGCCAACTTTTCTGGAACCAATCAGAGCTGAGATCATAAGAATATCAAATAGCTCCAGATCTAAAGGAAAACATGCCTAGAGAGAGTTGGTAAGCTAGTTTGCTTCCTTCATAACAAACTGGTAAAGAAGAGCATGGAGCTGATGGCTGCAATAACACAAAAATTTTCTCTCATTTTCAGGCTCTCACCACAGAAACTCTTGGGGCAAGAGCTATAAGGGAACTTTGTACCCAATCACAGGCTCCTTCTTTGGACCTCAGCAGAAGCTCATAAAAAATTACTGTGGTATAATCCTTATTATACAGACAAGGGGAGGGAACAATAGCCACTGAAAGAAAGACAAGAAACCCCATTCATATCCTTCACCCCTATCTCTCCTATGGAAGGAAGGCTTCAAACTGCAGGGAGAAGTGCCTTCAGGAAGTGGTGAAAACACATTATAGCTGGAGATAGAAACATAAATAAAACAAATCAAAGCCTATACATCTTTCCCAGAGTTACAACTGGGAAGAGGACAAGAAGACTGGTGCAGCCACATTCCTGAAATCTAGGAACATAGTGTTTGCCTAAAACTGAAGCTTAGTCAGAACAAGAATGCCCCTCCATCACTGTACCCTGAGGTTGAACAGAGTTGAGTGACATCTAATAGTGGAACACAACTTGGGGAGTTTCAAAAACATGTGTAAAGACACTGTTTGAGGTACAGTGCAAAGAGAAGACCCCAAAGAGGAGAGTGGAATAGACATTGAGAAAAAATTTCTGGCAAACCAATCCTCACCCTAAACACCACTGTCCCAAAGGAAGTTGAAATCAGTGGTACACTGAGGATAATCATAGCAAATCTAAATTCAGTACCTCTCTCAGCTAGATTGACTCAAACTCCCACATGGGAGGCTTGCCAGAGGTAAAAGCATGCCTACTCCCAGGAATAGAAACTATTTACTTTCTACTGTTCTGTCCAAGATGTTCAGCTCTCAGCAAAAAATTATAAAGCATAGGAGAAAACAAGGGAAAAAAAATACTACCAAGGGACAAACCAATCAAAAGAACCAGAATCAGATATAATGCAGGTACTGGAACGATCACACAGAAAATTTAAAATAACTATGATTAATGCATTAAAGCTCTAATGGAAAACACAGATAATAGGTAACACCAGGAGGATAATTTAAACAGATAGATGGGAAAAATCAATTGGATATGTTAGAAATGAAAAACAATGATAAAGAAAGCCTTCAACAGTCTCATCAGCAGACTTGACACATTTGAGGAAAGAATCAATGAAACTGAAGATAAGTTAATAGGAATCCCTAAACTAAATCATAAAGAAAGAATATCAGTGAAGAAAGCAGAACAGAGCCTCCAAAAGCTGTTAGACAATATCAAACTAACTCAAATGTAATTAGACTCTCATAAGAAAAAAGTGAGACCAGGGCAGAAGGAATACTAATCAGGACTAAAAATAATTTAAGTGAGTCATATTCAAACAGAAAAGAAGCAAGACAAACAGAAAGATCTTAAAGACAAACAGAGAAATAACACATACATACAGAAAAACAAATACAAAAATTTCAGAATTACCTTCAGAAATCATGCAGGTCAGAAGAATATGGAGGATATCTTTAAAAGGCTGAACGAAAAATCTGTCTACCCACAATTCTATACCCAGTGAAAGTATCTTTCACAATGAAGGGAAAATAAAGAATTTTTTTTTTTAAGATTTTATTTATTTGACAGAGAGAGACACAGCAAGAGAGGGAACACAAGTGGGGGCAGTGGGAGAGGGAGAAGCAGGCTCCCCACGGAGCAGGGAGCCCAAGGCAGGGCTCGAGCCCAGGACCCTGGGATCATGACCTGAGCCAAAGGCAGACACTTAACAACTGAGCCACCCAGGTGCCCCTAAAGATTTTCTTTAGACAAACAAAAACTCAAAGAATACATTGTCAGCAGATCTGCACTAAAAGAAATATTGAAGAAAGCTCTTCAGGTGGAAGGAATGTGATGCTAGACAAAATCTTGAATCAATATTTGAAACAAGGAAATTAAATGTGCTGCAAATGGTAAAAATGTGATTTATTGCTCTAACGATAAGTTGCAGACTATTACATTTCATCTCTAAATGCCTCAACATCTATTTTCTAATAAAAGGCTATTATCCTTCAATAATCTTTAGTATTATCACAATTGAAATAATTAACATGAATACAGCATTTCATTATAGTCTATATTAAATTTATCCAACTGGCCAAAAATATTTACTCTTTATATCTGATTATGTTTTTCAGGATCACATCAAAATTGCATTTTCAATACAATTTCTTCAGCTTCTTTTAATCTGGAACAGTTCTATGTTTTCTGCTTTTACCATATCAAGATTTTTGAAAGGCCTGCACAATGGAGTTTCCCAACCTGAATTCTATGATGGTTTCCTCATGATCAGATTCAGGTTAAACATTCTTGGCAAGAATATGACATAGATGATGTTCTATACATCCTATTCTATTAGGAAGCATGCTATTTCAGTTGGTCCCTTTATTAGTGATGCTGTTTGATCACTTAGTTAGAGTGGAATGTGCATATCTTGCCAGTGGGGAAGTCTCTTTCTCTGTAATGCAGACATAATCTGTGGGGTGATATTTTGAGATTATGTGTAGCGTATTTTATTCCCCCAATAAATTATAAACATTTTAACTTCCATCAAAGCTAATATCTATAAATTGGCTTCTACATGCATTGGTTCTATTTTCTTACTTGTCATTTGCTAAATTTAACTTTACTTCTTATTTCTTAAATAAACATATAGTTCAACTAAGATTACAAGTGACATACTTGTCATCGAATTTATAGATATTTCTTTTAACTCTTCATGTACTTGACCAATTAATGGTCATAGACTGTTTCCTCACCTGAAAATACTCTATGATACAACACTCTCTAGCTTGCTTCATATCTTTGTGGTTTCTACTTCTTTGACACTTTTGCCTGCTAAATATTCTCTATCAGCCACTCTCTTCAACTAACCAGCTTGAATCAAGTTGCCTCACATTTAGTCATGGCACCTCTTTTTTCATCTATGCCTGTTACATTTTATTCATACCCATGACATGATGATTCCCAAATTCACCATGGCTCCAACTCAGCCTTATTCTTTTTTGTTCCATGGGTAGCCATTTTTGTAGTCCATACTTCTACAGGAATAGTAAACTTATGTGGAATAAGGAGCTCATGATCAAACTCCAGATCTGGTTATCTTCCTTCTGCAGAAAATGGTACCACCACGGAACCAAATGCTTCATCAGATACCTGGGAGTCCTCCTTAACATCCTCCTTCCTCTCACCTCTCTACACAATGCCAAATCCAATTTTTAACCTTTAGATTAAGTCCTCAATCTTTTCAAATAATTCTATTGCTACAGCCAGATTCCTATACCAAACCACTGATATATATATATATTTTTTGCCCTTGATTGCCTTTTAACTCTCGTTTTTCCATACAGTCACCATTGAGTGGCCAATGTAGTCATATATCAATATTATATATATATACACACACACACACACACACACACAAATTTGATCATGTCTTTGTTGTTTCTCTCCCCTTTCCCACCTCCCTCTTCCAGCTGGGAATCACTTAATGACTACATTGTTTTGGACAAAGGGAAAAATGCAAATTTGCAAAAGGACCTACAAAGTCCTATATGACTTGGTTTCTGCCTCTCCTTGTTGCATCATCTGCTGTTCTCCCTATTATTATCTGTACTACCTTTCTGTTGGCCTTGAACTACCTGTGTATCTTTCCACCCAGTTTCTCTGTTGTTTATTTTTGCTTGTGTCCAATCTGAAATGCCTTATCTCCACTTTATCTAATTAATGGTCAATTATTATTCAGATTTCAGAAAGTCAACCCTCAAAGTAGTTTTATTGAATTCCCCAGAAGAAGTGAGCTTTTCCTATTATAAAACACTTAAAGATAGGCATCTTTCCATGCACCAATCACAGGTGTGTGTGTGTGTGTGTGTGTGTGTGTAAGGATAAAATTACTGGCCTATAAGTTCTGTAAGGATTGGGCCCATGTCAGTTTTGCTCAGTACTTTATCTATAGCATAGTGGTTGGTATCTTAATTTAATTTTATTCGCGTTTCTCCTGTGTGCCTCTCCCTGATTTAGGCACAGGGATTCAGAAGTGAGCAGTCAGAGATATGTGACTAACAGTTGTTGAATGGATGATTAAGGTCTTATGAGATGACAGTGGACCCTAAAGTCCACATGAATAGTTACTAATTAAACTTCTTACCATAATTATAATCTGGAATATTAAAAAAAAAAAGGAGAAGGATTCAGTGATTGTCATTACCATCATTCAATTTATAGGGTCCCATTTATGACAGGAAGCCTGACAGGAGAATGTTTTGTGATAGGAAACCTGGGAAGTCCATGAGATGCAGCTAAATAATTTCAATTCGGGGCAGAGTCTACTCTAATGCATAAAAAAAAAAAAAAAAAAAGATTCAATCTGAAAACATATCCTACATAGTTGTGTATTTAAAGAAATAATTCTTCTCATTGTCTCTCAGAGGGCATTGTATAGGCTCTCATGCCAATTAAAAGACATTTAGTAAATTGGGTGCCTCTGAAGAGATGTACAAATTTGTTAGCTTTACCTCTGGCTGTAGCTAAATGAACAGGAAATTCTTAGGGGAAAAAATAAAGCCTTTGTAAAAGTGAATGTATTGTGTGGGTGCCAGAGAAATGTCTCAAGCAGAGATTTGCAGAGAAGACCCATTTTATAAAGGACTATATTAAATTAAGTAAGTGCTTGGAATCTCTAGAGAGACACTATGGAGATATTTGAATGAGCAAAGTTAAGTAGCAGTGGATGTAGAATTTCCTATTACTGGTGTCATCTCCAGTGTATTTTACAAGCCCTTTGTGAGGCAGAAATACCTTATGCATCAGAAAATCAGAGAATATCAAAGATAGAAAGGAATTAAGAATTCATAAGTCCAACACCATTAGTTTACAAATAAAGAAACTGAAGTCTAGAGAAGCAACATGACTTTTCTGGTGTCAGCAAGGAGAGACATATTTTAGATTGGAATACTGGTACAGTCCATTATTCTAGGCTCCTATCACACACACATAAAATATTAGGAAAGGAGAACTTCCAGAGACTGTTTTGTTTTTGATCCAATTTTTATGTCTTTGAAGATTCTACAAAGGCATTCATTTTGTCAACAAAAAAATAAAATGAAGATGAAAATAATATTACTGATCAAGTAATAAAAAATAATCCCAACAGAACTCACTGGAAGGCAGTGTGATAAATGGAACATACTTGAGTCTTGGGATTGGACAAATCTGGGTTCCAATCCCAACTGTGCCAGATACTAGGTATGTGAAATTGAAAAGCTATTTAGCTGTTCTTCATTAGTTTCCTCTGTCTAAAAGGGGGATAACAATATCTATTTCCTGTAATAGTTTTCTGAAAATTAAATGAAATCATTCATGTAAAGCACTTAGCACAATATTGGGCACATGTTAGAAAGCTTAATGAAGAGAGCTATTTTTATTGGAGCATTCACACTAAAGTCTATGCAAACTACCAGATGATATAAAAGCATTTAGCATAAGGGCTAGATTTCCAAATGAAGAAGCCAGAGATGAGTCAGTAATAAGCAGAACTGGACTGATTAACTCCTACTGCAAAGAAGAAAAGAGATAATATATACAAGCACTCCCTATATCTATAGCAAGAATGTTAAACTTTTCTAGAATGAAACAAATAGAGTAATCCTTAAAAATGTCCTCTCCTTAAGGTTTGCCTGGAGTGATGTCACAGCTGGTAGGAAGGCCAGAGGGAAAGAACATCTTCAGATAGGAAGACAAGTAGGTTAAATGAGCAATGGCACAGAGTCAGTTCAAGTGTGATATAAATAGTGCTGAGATCTGTCTCTATTTCGCAAGATGAGACCTTGGCCTGAACCCATCCACTTCTGGAGAAAGATCTTCCAGTAGCAAGACATGTATCTTATATGAAATGGGCAGAGATTCCTGACTCTGATGATGAATAGCCAAGCTAGACACTAACAGACTAGCAGACTGGAGGCCCAGCTGCCTCTAAATCATTTTAAAAAAGAGACAGCTTGCCTC
>NW_023270855.1:16512376-16569624 GCF_011800145.1 Mirounga leonina
TGAAACGATTAACATTTTAAAAGTAGTCTTAAGTTGTAAGATACACACACACACACACACACCACACAAATATGGTTATACCGGCTGTTGCCACTTTTCACAGGAATTCCTGAACATGGTTACAAGGGTACACTAAAGTGGGCACAGAGTACTGAGTAAGGCAGAACAATCTGGATTGGCCAATTACTTACAATGCACTGTTGAAAACTTAATCTATCTCAGTCTGTTTCTTCATGTGAGTTTTCACTGTAAAAACTAAATGAGAATATATACAGGCTACTTAGTCTAGAGGCTGGCATGTAGTAGGTGCTCAGTCATTGAGAGTTCGCTAATTTTTTGTCTTCTTCCTTCCTTCCTGATACACCGTTTTATGTTAAAAGTCCATTTTTTTAAAAAACATTTTTATTCCTAGTAGTATCTACAGAAGCCAATGTAATCCTACTGTTTCTGAGGGTGTCTACACCCTCAGAAATTGATGAAGGAGTGAAGTAAGGTTTAGAGCAATGAAAAATACTATTTTTTAAAGCACCTCTGAGGAAGTAAGTGCAAAGTTGGGAAAGAGAGAAGTATGAATTTCATGTAGTTATTCTTTCTAGAAAGCACAAGGGGAATGAATTTGATGGGAGATATTCCTAAAGTAGCTGTCAACCTGTATGCAGAGATGGTCCAATAGGACAGGGTAGGAGTTCCCACTTCTGAAGACTCAATGGCTATTGTAGGTTTGAATGGTGTGAAATCAGAGGCTATGTCTTCACTGGAAGGCAGAATATAACTAATAGTTGCTTAGAGATTGGGCGATTTCTTAAGTCAAGAGCATACAGGAGTTGTTTTCAACTGGGGGCACTTTTGCTCCCCAGTGGACTTTTTGAGTCTGGAGACATTTTTGATCATCATGACTTAGTTGGGGAGATATTACTGGCATCCAGTCTGGAGGCCCAGGATGCTGCCAAACATTCTACAATGCACAGGTCTGTCCCATATAGCAAAGGATTATCTGGGTCAAAATCTGGTTAATTATCAGGTCAACAGCATTGAAGCTGAGAAAACCTGATTTATGGATAGCAGATTGATTCTGTAGCCAAAATTTTGAAATGAAATTTCGAAGCAAAATTTTGGGTTATTTTATCTGAATTTTCACAATTCCTCCCATCTCTTTCTGGTACCCATAATTATTCCTTCATTTAAGGTTGGGATTTTATATGTGGTCATCATAACCAGTTAGTATAATGGAGGTGGAGCATGGCCTTTTGTCCATTTTAACACTGGATATGTGACTCAGAGAAGTAACATTAAGAAGTAGCCAGCCAAAGCCTAGGGATCGAAGGAAGACAGTACATTTCCCAGTTGACTGAGTTTAAAGATCTGCCCTTAGAGATATGAACACAATCTAGCAGTCATGAACACATTGGTCACTGCTGCTACTTCAACTGTTACTACTAACATAGCTCTTAGCTCCACTCCTACTGTGATCACTAGCTATCATTTATTGAGCACTGTGCCAAGCATTCTGCACTCTTATATGTCTATAGTAATGTGAATGTGAATAGTAATATGTCAAACTCACTCTATGAAGTAGTGTTATCTCTATCATAAAGGTGAAGAGACTGATGCTGAGAAAGGTAGGCAATTTTAGGGTAGCCAACTACCTGAAGGGCAGCAATGGGATTTGTACCCTGGTATGTCCTTTTCCAAAGTTCATGTTCAATGCTAAGTACATGGCACTGCATTTGAGGAAGGAATAAAGGAAGGAGAAAAGAGTTGGCCATGGGATATGTAACTTCTGACACTCTGAAGTTGATTCTCTATGTCACCTGTGCTAAGATTTGGGTAATACAAGCAATACAAAAAAGAAGTATTTTTGAACTTCATATAAATGTTTTAAGTTGCACTTTGATTATTCTGATTTATGCTAAGACCTCAATCTGTATCTTCCTGGGATATCAAATTCTTGAAATCAAAGGGCTCTAGAGATCAAGCATTTCCCCTCCCAAGGAAGTTTGCAATTTAAATAGACACTCTGGGTTTTAGACTCAGTTCTGCTATTAACTGAGAGTCTTAGGAGATAGCTTTACTCATTTTTTATACATAATGGAGAGAATGACATTTTTCCTTTCTACTTCATATCTTTGTTAATTGTTATGGTATAATTAAAGAATTTTAATTATATAGTATTAATAAGAATATTAAAAGTAACCCTTTTCTAAAAAAATTAAAGATGAAATATAACTTGGGCTACATATATAACTCGATAGTTCTAAGAAAATATACAAAAGAGCTAAGTATTTGATTATTTATCAAAGTCAAAATCTTGGTGGTATTTGGAAATTTAGAATGGCCAAGGGTTGTCAAATAAAGTGAAAAGTTCGGGGAGTGGGTTTGGGGTCACTGTTGATCAGTTGGGACAAAAGCTGGATATGAAGAAAAGGACCGAGCACAAGCTCTTAGTTTATCTATGTCTCTCTCACAATTCCTTACATGTAGCTTTCAGAGAAATGTGTCATTTCTACCTTCTAAATTTCACTCAAATTTCCTTTTTGGTCAACTCTAACTTAAAACCATACAAGGAAGGGAAATTTAGGAAGTGTAGTTTTAGCTAAGCCAAGTTTGTCAGTCCTTTTTTCTGAATTCAGATTTCTCCTGATCATCACTCAGTTTTCTACTGAAAAGAAGCAGTCATGTAAATTGAGAAGAATCAAATGATTATAGATTGGCTGTTTACCTTCTTAACACATCAGCTGTTAAACATGTATTTCAGTCTGTCTGCCCTCATTAATAGTTTGTTTGGAGTGTCTGGGTGTCCCACTGAATTAACTGATTGACCACATTGACAGACAGGCAGACTAATCAATGAGCTCTGGAGGCTGGGACAGGAGAGTATAGCACAGCCTTAGCCATGAAATTGTGGCATTCGACAACTCGACCACAGCACTGGAGTTTAAAAATAAAAAGCATTACTCATGTGTGACTACACTCCATCGGTGATGCTCTTGAAAATAATTTCAAAATAACATTCAGAAAATGTTTGATGAAAGAACAGCACAGAGCAATTCACTCATAATTACCCAAGAGAATAGCCTAAGATGGATAAATGAAATTCATAGATGAGTCCCAAAGTGCCTTTTAGCCGAAAGAAGCAGTGCTGTACTTGTACATTCTTTCATCAGAACTATTAACAAACAGTAAGTTGTGTAATGCTTTTCATTTTAGAATTACTGAATATCAAAACTGTAAAGTATTGTGGTCATCTTCTGGTACATGGATTACAAACTCAAATGTCACCAAGGGACAAACTAAATAGGCTAAAAGGCCAGTCCTCAGACACAGGTGATTATCCCTGGTCTGACTTTGCTTCTGCTTCCTTTTTCTATTCTTGTTCTCATTTGAAATGATTTTGATGTTGTAAAAATAAAGGCAATATGCAGATGCAAAGAGGCAGAATATCCAGGTAGGTGGTAAAGAGAAAAACCCAGCAATTGAATAGGAGATGATTTTTCTGGAACCAGTTCCAAAAAAAAAAAAAAAAAAAAATCCATCTGCTGGTTGTAGTGAGCATAGCCTAATGGACAGACTTGTGGAATCACTAAATTGTACAACTGAAACTGTAACACTATTTCAATAAACTATTTTTCAATACAAATAATAATCTGTTAAAAAATAAAATAAAAACACATCTGCATCATCAATCCTCATGTGCTTTGGACTCTGGAAATATGTTCTCCAACACAAGGCATGGTCCATCTCCAACAGATATTTTTTCACACAACAGAAAATCATTTGGCAAATTGTCAACTTTTACTTAAGAGAGAGTGAAAGTCTGGGTAAGCAAAATTAATGTATGGCCATGAACTTACATATATCAAATTATACTTATGGCCTCCTTGCATTCAGTTTAGCAATACTACATGAAGAGTACAAAATGGAAAGAACAATTGGCAATTATTAAGAGATACAGTGGCTATGAGGTTGATTCAGATAATTTGTCCCAAGAAAGCACTCTTCCTTCAATTATACGTGATTCTGAAGAAGACTTCTATGAAGAGGATAGGGGATTTGCACTTCCCTTTCTTTTCAGTTGTACAATTACAGCTGCGTAGAGCTCCAATCACAAATGTAGCACTTCTGTGTACTTTGATAAAGTGTTTTGTATAATTTTGAGGCATGCAAATACAGGTGAAACACACAAAAACAAACAAATCTCCCTGACCTTTTGACATAGAAATAATCATTGTTTCCTCGCTCAATGTTGAGAACCAATTACACAGCTGGTGAGCACTTGGGGAGGGTTTTGTTCTTTGTTCAAATGTTGGTTTTAGCTCTGTATGTAACAAATCTCTCCATTATGAGCTTCTGGTAAAGTGAGCAGACAACACCTTTTGTTAGGTGCAAGCTTTAGGAAATGCAAGTTTGATTTATTAATTATGAGAAGGGAAAGAAATTCTCTTCATCTGTTTTTTTGATAACTTATTAGGTATATTTTCAGATTGAGATTTTTTTTTTGAGCAGCATCAAAATCTGTTGTTTGTTTCTGAAATTAGTACTAATTCTGTAAGGTAAACAAAATATTTTGTACCCTTTGATTATGTGAGGTGATGGATATCTTAAATAGCTTGATTAAAGTAGTCATATCACAATATTTAAGGATATGAAAGCATCGCATTGTACTCTTTAAATATATAAAATTCTCTCAATTATACCTCAATAAAGCTGGAAAAATAAATTAAAAAATTAAAACATATAACCTCCAATGCCCATCAAGAGTAGAATGAAAGATAAACTGTGAAAGATTCATACAATGGAATCATAAAATGGAATACACTAATGGGAATTAGCAAACTCCTATTATACACAACAACCTGGGGGGATCTCATAGAGTTAATGTTAAATTTAAAAAGTCAGATGTGAAAAAATACATACAGTATGATTTTGTATGTATAATCATACATATTAATACACATGATTATAGATACATACAACACAGAGAAGTTTAATATTACACAAACTTTGCATATAAAATATAAAACTGATCTATGTGATCAGAAGTCAGTTAATAGTTATCCTTTTGAGCCTCAACTGTAATTGGAGGGGCTTCTGGGATGTTGGAAAAATTTTGCATCCTGATTGGAGTGCTGGTTATATTGGGTGGGTTCAATTTATGAAAATTTATTGAACTGATGACCAAACTGAGCATGATTAAATCTGAATTGCAGGGGGTGGGTTTCTGGCACAGGATTTTGAAAGGTCCTCAAATGATTCTTTAAAATATACTAAGGTGTTTCTTTGAGGAAAAAAAAAAAAACAGGAAAGAAAAGGAAGGAAAAGAAAAGAAACAAATGGCAATATAGCTGCACAAAATCCATATAATTCAGAGGTCTTTTGAACAAAATCCAGCCCCTTAACATGACTTATAACACCGTGGGTAATTTAATCTCTCTCTACCTCTGTCCAGCCTTCTAGTTTTCTCTGATTCCAACTCAGTGAAGCCACATGAGAGAGAAACAAAGTGAAATCAGCAGAGGAAATATCCAGGTAAGTTGCCAAATTACAGAATTAGTTACATAGCAATAAGCAAATGATACATATATCTACAATTTTAAGTAATGGATCTGTAGGACTGCATGTGTGTTCTTAAGGTTTGCATAATATTTTAATGAAATCAGATATAGTAAATCTATTTTCTCAATTTTACCTACTTTTGCTTTAATCACAATTTTTCAAATATGACTACTTTTCTATCTCAAATATTCCCCATTATTCTGGTGAGTTGAGAATTGCTGTAAGTGCAGATGGTTTTCTATTTCCCTGTGACTCTTCCACATAAGACATATCCTTTTCTTATCTTTAAAATGCATAATCTCAGAGGGAAGAAAAGATGGCAGAGGAGTAGGGGACCCTATTTCAACTGGTCCCTGGAATTGAGCTGGATATCTACCAGACCACTCTGAGCACCCACGGAATCAGCCTGAGATGTAAGAAGATCTGGATCTCTACAAACAGAATATCGCCGGTGGTTGGTTTTGAGGTACGAAGTGAGGAGCCGTGATTCTGCGGGCAGATATTGGAGGATAAATGGCAGCGGGAGAGAGCCTGGCCGTGGGGATCCTACACCGCCGGTGAGTGACAGCCTCGTGCGCTGGGGACAGGGCACAGACTCGCAGACCCCTAGTGGCAGGGAAAGGACTTTAGGGGAGACCCTTGGAGGGAAACCAGAGCAGTGGGGTTGCGTGTGAGAACTGGAAGCAGCTGGCGGTTTTAGAAGCACAAAGGGCAGAGATGTGCCCTAACCTGGAGGCAGGACTGGGGGTGCTGCGGAGGTGCGCACAACCCAGGACTCTGCAGTTTAAAGCAGCACAGACAGAAACAGAGATAGTGTGGCCTGGAGAGCTCACTGAAGAACAGACTGCGATCTCTCTGCTCTGAAGCAGAGGGTTGGAAATAGTCTCTTCTGCTCTGACTCTCAGAAGACACACAGAAAGCCACCAGGGAAAGCCGCCAGAGAACAAAAGCCCCAAAAAGCTGATTCCCACTGAGCCCATTCCCACCACAGAGGGGCAAGGCAACTCTGCCCAAACAGGGTTGCCTGAGTCACAGCATGGCAGGCCCCTCCCCCAGAAGACAGGCTGGGAAAACAAGAGGCCAGCAACCCTAACCCTAGAAAACAGGTGCATCTTGCTTGGGTTCTGGCCAATAATTTGGACTCTATACATTCCCTCAACCACCCATCAACAGAATGAGTAGAAGGAGGAACCCCCAAAATAGAAGAGACTCAGAGATTATGACTTATGCTGCAGATTTACAAATGGATGCAGACATATCCAAGATATCAGAGATGGAATTCAGGCTACCAATTGTGAAGACAATAGCTAGAATGGAGAAATCAATTAATGGCAACATACAGTCTCTAAGGGCAGAAATGAAAGCTGAATTGGCAGAACTTAAAAATGCTATCAATGGGATCCAATCCAACCTAGATAATCTAACAGCTAGGGTAAGTGAGGCAGAACGAATAAGCGACCTGGAAGACAATATAATAGATAAAAAGGGAAAAGAGGAGGCCAGGGAAAAACAACTCAGAATCCATGAAAATAGAATCAGAGAAATAAGTGACAACATGAAGTGTTCCAATGTCAGAATAATTGGAATCCCAGAGGGAGTGGAGAGACAGAGAGGACTAGAAGATGTATTTGAGCAAATTGTAGCTGAGAACTTCCTTAATCTGGGGAATGAAACAAACATTCGTGTCCTAGAGTCAGAAAGGACCCCTCCCAAGATCAAGGAAAATAGGCCAACACCCCGGCATGTAATAGAAAAATTCACAAATCTTAGAACCAAGGAAACCATCTTAAGGGCAGTTACGGGGAAGAGACTCCTTATGTACAGAGGGAGGAACATCAGAATAACGTCAGACCTATCCACAGAGACCTGCCAAGCCAGAAAGGCCTGGCAAGACATTCAGGGTACTAAACGAGAAGAACATGGAGCCAAGAATACTTTATCCAGCCAGGCTGTCATTTAGAATGGATGGAGAAATGCAGAGCTTCCAAGACCAGCAGAAACTGAAAGAATATGTGACCACTAAGCTAGCCCTGCAAGAAATATTAAGGGGGGTTCTATAAAAGGAGAAAGACCCCAAGAGTGATATACAACAGAAATTTACAGGGACAATCTATAAAAACAACGTCTTCACAGGCAACATGATGACAATTAATTCATATATTTCAATAATCACTATCTATGTGAATGGCCTAAATGCTCCCATAAAGCGGCACAGGGTTGCAGATTGGATAAAAAGACAGGACCCATCCATATGCTGTCTACAAGAGACTCATTTTGAACCTAAAGATACAACCAGACTGAAAGTGAAGGGACGGAGATCCATCTTCCATGCCAGCGGACCTCAAAAGAAAGCTGGGGTAGCAATTCTTATATCAGACAAATTAGATTTTTAAACTAAAGTCTGTAGTTAGAGACACAGAAGGACACTATATCATTCTTAAAGGGTCTATCCAAGAAGAAGATCTAACAATTGTAAATATCTATGCCCCCAACATGGGAGCAGCCATCTACATAAGCCAACTGTTAACCAAAATAAAGAGTCATATTGATAATAATATGTTAATTGTAGGAGACCTCAATACTCCACTCTCAGCAATGGACAGATCATCTAAGCAGAAAATCAACAAGGAAACAAGAGCTTTGAATGATACACTGGACCAGATGGACCGCATAGATATATCCAAAACATTCCACCCTAAAGCAACATAATACTCATTCTTCTTGAGCACACATGGAACTTTCTCCAGAATAGACCACATACTGGGTCACAAATCAGGTCTCAACCGATACCAAAAGATTGAGATTATTTCCTGCATATTCTCAGACCACAATGCTTTAAAACTGGAATTCAATCACAAGAAAAAATTTGGCAGAAATTCAAACACTTGGAAGCTAAAGACCACTCTGCTCAAAAATGTTTGGGTCAACCAGGAAATCAAAGAAGAACTTAAACAATTCATGGAAATCAATGTGAATGAAAACACATTGGTCCAAAACCCATGGGATACTGCAAAGGCAGTACCAAGAGGGAAATACAAAGCCATCCAAGCCTCATTCAAAAAAATTAAAAAAATCCCGAATTCACCAACTAACTCTACACCTTAAAGAACTAGAGAAAAAGCTACAAATGACGCCTAAGCCATGCATTAGAAGAGAAATCATTAAAATTAGAGGAGGAATCAATGAATTAGAAACCAGAAACACAGTAGTTGGTTCTTTGAAAGAATTAATAAGATTGATAAACCACTGGCCAGACTTATCCAAAAGAAAAGAGAAAGGACCCAAATTAATAAAATTATGAATGAAAGGGGAGAGATCATGACTAACACCAAGGAAATAGAAACAATTATTAGAAATTATTATCAACAACTATATGCCAATAAACTGAGCAATCTGGATGAAATGGAGGCCTTCCTGGAAACCTATAAGCTGCCAAGACTGAAACAGGAAGAAACTGACAACCTGAATAGGCCAATAACCACTAACGAGATTGAAGCAGTGATCAAAAACTTCCCCAAAAACAAGAGTCCAGGGCCTGATGGATTCCCTGGGGAATTCTACCAAACATTCAAAGAAGAAATAATACCTATTCTACTGAAGCTGTTTCAAAAAATAGAAACAGAAGGAAAACTTCCAAACTCATTCTATGAGGTCAGCATTACCTTAATCCTCAAACCAGGCAAAGACCCCATCAAAAAGGAGAATTTCAGACCGATATCCCTGATGAATATGGATTCCAAAATCCTCAACAAAATCCTAGCTAATAGGATCCAACAATACATTAAAAGGATCATCCACCACCACCAAGTGGGATTTATCCCTGGGATGCAAGGGTGGTTCAACATTCACAAATCAATCAATGTGATAGAACACATTAATAAGAGGACGGAGAAGAACCATATGGTGCTCTCAATTGATGCAGAAAAAGCATTTGACAAAATACAACATCCTTTCCTAATTAAAATTCTCCAGAGTATAGGGATAGAGGGAACATTCCTCAAGTTCATAAAACCCATCTATGAAAAACCCACAGTGAATATCATCCTCAATGGGGAAAAGCTGAGAGCCTTTCCCTTAAGATCAGGAACATGTCAAGGGTGCCCACTCTCACCACTGTTGTTCAACATAGTACTAGAAGTCCTAGCAACAGCAATCAGACAACAAAAAGAAATAAAAGGTATTCAAATTGGCAAAGAAGAAGTCAAACTCTCTCTTTTCACAGACGACATGATACTTTATGTGGAAAACCCAAAAGACTCCACCCCCAAATTACTAGAACTCATACAGCAATTCAGTAATGTGGCAGGATACAAAATCAATGCACAGAAATCAGTTGCTTTCTTATACACTAATGATGCAACTGTAGAAAGAGAAATTAGAGAAACGATTCCATTTACAATAGCACCAAAAACCATAAGATACCTTGGAATAAACCTAACCAAAGTGGTAAAGGATCTATACTCTAGGAACTATAGAACACTCATGAAAGAAATTGAAGAAGACACAAAAAGATGGAAAAATATTCCATGCTCATGGGTCGGAAGAATAAACATTGTTAAAATGTCTATGCTACCCAGAGCAATCTATGCCTTCAATGCCATCCCCATTAAAATTCCAATGACATTTTTCAAAGTGCTGGAGCAAGCAATCCTAAAATTTGTGTGGAATCAGAAAAGTCCCTGAATCGCCAAGGAAATGTTGAAAAAGAAAAACAAAGCTGGGGGCATCACGTTGCGTGATTTCAAGCTATATTACAAAGCTGTTATCACCAAGACAGCATGTTACTGGCACAAAAACAGACATAGACCAATGGAACAGAATAGAGAACCCAGATATGGACCCTCAACTCTATGGTCAAATAATCTTCGACAAAGCAGGAAAAAATATGCAATGGAAAAAAGACAGTCTCTTCAATAAATGGTGCTGGGAAAATTGGACAGCCACATGCAGAAGAATGAAACTTGACTATTGTCTAACACCATACACAAAGATAAACTCAAAATGGATGAAAGACCTCAATGTGAGACAGGAATCCATCAAAATCCTAGAGGGGAACATAGGCAGTAACCTCTCTGACATCGGCCACAGCAACTTCTTTCAAGATACATCTCCAAAGGCTAGTGAAACAAAAGCAAACATAAACTTTTGGGACTTTATCAAGATAAAAAGCTTCTGCACAGCAAAGGAAAGAGTCAACAAAACAAAGAGGCAACCCACAGAAATGGGAGAAGATATTTGCAAATGACACTACAGATAAAGGGCTGGTATCCAAGATTTATAAAGAACTTCTCAAACTCAACACCCAAAAAACAAATAATCAAGTCAAAAAAATGGGCAGAAGATCTGAACAGACATTTCTCTGAAGAAGACATACAAATGGCTAATAGACACATGAAAAAATGTTCATCATCATTAGCCATCAGGGAAATTCAAATCAAAACCACATTGAGATATCACCTTACACCAGTTAGAATGGCAAAAATGGACAGGGCAAGAAACAACAAATGTTGGAGAGGTTGTGGAGAAAGGGGAACCCTCTTACACTGTTGGTGGGAATGCAAGTTGGTACAGCCACTTTGGAAAACAGAGTGGAGGTGCCTCAAAATTTAAAAATAGAGTCACCCTATGACCCAGCAATTGCACTTCTGGGTCTTTACCCCAAAGACACAGATGTAGTGAAAAGAAGGGCCATATGCACCCCAATGTTCATAGCAGCAATGTCTGCAATAGCCAAACTGTGGAAAGAGCCGAGATCCCCTTCAACAGATGAATGGATAAAGAAAATGTGGTCCATATATACAATGGACTATTACTCGGCCATCAGAAAGGATGAATACCCAACTTTTACATCAACATGGATGGGACTGGAGGAGATTATGCTAAGTGAAATAAGTCAAGCAGAGAAAGTCAATTATCATATCTTTTCACTTATTTGTGGAACATAAGGAATAGCATGGAGGACATCAGGACAAGGAAGGGAAAAATGAAGGGAGTGGAATTCGGAGGGAGAGATGAACCATGAGAGACTATGGACTCTGAGAAACAATCTGAGGGTTCTAGAGGGGAGGGGAGAGGGGGATTGGTTAGCCCGGTGATGGGTATTAAGGAGGGCACGTACTGCATGGAGCACTGGGTGTTATACGAAAACAATGGATCATGGATCACTACATCAAAAACTAATGATGTATTGTATGGTGACTAACATAACATAATAAAATTAAAACAAAAATAAATAAATAAAATGCATAATCTCCAAAGTGGGGCATAAGGAGTATACAAGGTGAACTACTGATAGTGAGGAAAGAAAATGTTAGAAATTCTGTGTTTATTTTGTCTATAATTTTAACATATACATATTTTGTTTTTTAATGTATATAAAATAAATATCCACACATTGGATTCATATGCTTATAACTACTACTCCTTTATTTGTTGGTCATAAAATTTTGGAGAATTTCTCTTTAAGTCTTATTACACTCTGAGCAGAAGCTGGCCTCTAAACACAACTGACACCAACTTAAAAAAAAAACAACTGTTACATAAATTTGAGTCTGTGTCAAGAAGCGATGTCTTGAATAAATACTGAACAAAATTTTCATCTGAGCTTTGGATTCTCATCATAAACTCTGCTATTTTCTAGCCCTCTGGTCCTTGATAAGTCTTGTACCTCTGAATTTCAGTTTTCCCAGCTAGAGAAGAAAGATAACAATCTTTTCTCTGCTCACTTTCAAGCACAGATGAAACATTGCACATAAAACACTTTATAAACTATAAAGCACTAGGTATAAAGTGTAACTATTCAAATATTAAAGGTTAGTTTTTATTTTCCCTTTAGAACTGAGCATTCCATCATTATAAATTTATTTTCAACAAGAGTAAATATAATATATTTCTCAGAATGAGTACATATTTGAGAAAAATGACGTCTTTTTAAACAAAGTATGTGGAAATAAAATCCATTTCATGGAGTAAGTATTAGGAAAAAAGGCGAATTATATGTTGCTTGGAGGATTTTTCAGAATGGAGGTCACATTTGAATGTGGTTGAGAAAGACTGGATTTGACTTCATTGGAAGGAACAGGATCTGAAGAAGGGCAATGCAGGTGGAGACACGCATATGAGGAATGGAAAAAGTGCAGAGATCTCATTGATAGTACAGTCTGACTTAAATGAAGGATACATGAAGGAGAGAAAGAGAAGACATGGCCCAGGACACAGGTTGAATTAAATTAATTGGAGAACTTTCAATATTTGTTGAAGGAAATTGAATTTGAATGCTTGATTAGACAGTTTGAACTTCATAGGAAATGGGATCTGTGGAGGTCTTGACACAGAGTAATGGCAAAATCCTCTGTGCTTGATGAAGATTTGCTTTGATAGGAGTCTGTGTCAATAAGCTATGTCTTCGGAAAGATATAGGGGACACCTCGAAATAGGGAGAACACATAGGAGGCTACTACAAAAGTCTAGTGGAGAGGTAATAGAGGATTGACCTGGCTGATAACCCTGGAACTGGGAAGGAATGGATAAATACATCCTGAGATGAAATACAGCTCAAAGGTTTTAAATACTCAGATTATCTGTGACACAATATCAGTGGGTATCTGCTACCCAAGAATATTAAAATAGCACTGGCTATGTGTCAAGTATGCTAGTCCTTGAACAAACAACACTGAAATTATGCCTGTCTAGGTCAAGTGTGCCTGAGCAAATGTGTGTTCAGTATACACCATGGATTTTTTTAAAGAGTAAAAAAAGTGCCTGAAACCAAATGATACACTGTGATTAAAATGCATATTTTTAAAAGTAGATTCTAATAATATACAATAAAATTCTAAGTGTTTCGGGATATTGGATTACCCTTAAGTAGTTTTGGGGGCTTATTTTGGGAGGTCAATCATTTATTAATTTATTTAAAAATTATTTATTGAGTGCTTACTATGTGTCAGACATTCTATTATGCATAAGAGATACAGCCACATACATAAGTGGAAATATTTTTACCTGCATGGAGCTTGTATTCCACTAGATGTAGACAGAAAATGGAAAAGTAATCAACAAATGTATAAGTTAATTCCAGATAGTAACAAGTGCATTAAAGACAGTAAAAAAGGTTGATAAGAGTGACTGGGACCAGTAGTGGGACCAGGTGCTGGCTACCTCCATAAGTTTCTTTTATTCTTTTTTTTTTTTTCTTCTTCTTCTTTTGATAGGTTTCTAAGAGATCATTCCTTTGAGGTGACTAATTGGAGATGGGCACAATGGAAAGAGCCAGGCATAGAGAGATTTGAAGAGTGCTCCAGGCAACTGAACAAGAAGAGAAGAAGCCTGGAGCAGAGAACAATCTTGATATTTCTGGGAGCATAAGAAAGAATTATGGCTCTAGGTCAGTGAGCAAAGGGGAGTTTAGTATAAGTTGAGATGAAAAAGGCTGAAAAAAAGTCAGATTGACTAGTTTCTTGCTAGCCATAAGGAGGTTGATTGGAAGTCTCAGGGATGTTTTAAATAGGAGAAGAAAAACTCTATCAAAAATGCCCATGTTATTTTCAATTACTGGTTAAGCTATTTATGGTACCCTTAAAATAAAAATATTACCTGATGTTATCACCTCCAGAGAAAAGTTGACCCTCTCCTTCAAAGACTTGGAGTTGAAAGCACTATGTCCTACATTCCCATCTACTAAGGGCCAACATTCCCTATAGAATGCCTGATCTGCATACCAATCACTTCCTTCTAGCACTGACAAAACAGAAAATTTTGTTCTACATTGTTATCATTCCTAAAAAACAATTTCATTTAGGGTCTAAGAATCAATTACTTTGGAGGAAGATTTTATAACCATATAAACACCTTTATCAGTAGGCATTGCATAAAAATGGTGTTTTCAGCATTTCTAAATTGGGCCATCTCTATTAGAAATTGCAAAGATGTCATTTGGCTTAAAAATATAGCCCGGTGTTCCATTGCTAAAGGTGCTATTATGCTAACAATAAATCTGAACAAGACCGTAGGCAGAGTGTGGGTTGTGATGTACTCAATATTCATCACACTCTGACCCAAAGGAATATCCATTATGTGCTTCTGGGGTCCTTGAGCAAAGCAGGTTTATTACACCTGCCAATTTTCATGGATTTGCTGTGTGATACATCGTCTTCTTTGAAGAAATCTTGGTCACAGTACATATTTCCATTCTTGTGGCTTTCTCAAACAGGTAGTTCATTTACTCTGGTTCTCAATTCAATAGAAGGTTATGCTTGAAACAGAGTAAAATTCAAGCAATCACAAATACTTTTCAATGTCTCCTTATCATAGTCCTCTGATTGTGAGTGTTCAGAAGGAGGTAGATTTTCTTCCAGATTCAATTTCAGGCTACTCCATTCGCAAAACGGCAAGCTATGTAAAAATACTGACACACAGGTGTTTTTTTTTTTTTTTCTTTATTGGGATAAGCCCTAAAAACAACTTTATTCAAATTTTAAAAATCAGTTACTTTGGGAGAAGGTTTGATAATAATATAAGCACATTTGTCAGTAGATACTGCATGTATATGGTGGCAGGAAAGACATAATTCCCAGTCTCCATTTATTTCTCAAGAGTAATTAATACAGAGGAAGAAACCAGCTCATTAGACCCTGATGACATAATACAATAGTTAGAATGCCTAAAGGAAGCCTTTAATACTACTCTGCCAATAAATATACTAGCTCCATGTTCACTTCCTTGAATTATTCAGTTTCTCTCTGAAACAAAAATGAGTCTCGCAGTGAATAAGCAGTATTTCTTCAGGACTGACCAAATAGGTTTTCAAGTCCATAATTTTATAAGATATGTACAGAGTGCTCAGTCATAACAAAATAAATACAAATGGCACACAGATAAGCCAATTACATTTATGAACCAAGTGGAATGTTTAGAAAAACTATCATTTAAATGATAATATTTTGTTAAAATAACAAAGTTAAAAATAGAAGTTCTTAAGATGATATGAATTTTGCATGCCATGGAAATAAAATTCCTTATAACTAGTGAGGGTTGTTATTTGTTATTATGTTCTATAATATAATACCAGCCATCAACCTTCATTGGCACTATTCTTAAGGACTGCCAAGCATGTATTAGGCATTGGGTTTAAAATTACACTGTCTTTAAACCCAGATGAGCCAAAACATATACAGCACACAATTCAGCTGATTTTTACTTTTATCCTATTATTTAGTGTTTAAAAATTTTTTACAATTGTCACATTTTTAAACGTGAAAACTTGAATTTTGCAATTTGCCTATAATTTATCAAATTTTACAAAAATTCATAGTAAAGTGAAAGATCTAAAGAAACTTGGGTTTCTCACACTTGTGATATTCTATCATCAACAGAATCTGATCCTACATGGTTTTTCGGTTTCTTCATCACACCCACTATAGATTTGCTTTAGCTACTTTGTTTAATATGTATCTTAAGAACAAAATATTTCTTTGTGAAAACTTCCTGTGCATTGTCTAAAAGAAACTTAGAGTTTTCCTCCATTTATCAATGTGGTCTCCAAATTATCCCATTAATATTTATGTTTTTCCTACCCTAAAGACATGCACATGCCTCAGTAATTTGGGGGCTAAAAATCAAACTTCTGAGTCTATACTAAACCTGTTGATGCTTTTTTTCCTTTCAGGAAAAACTGTGTCTTTTTGTCATTCTTTTATTTGTTCTGTTCCTCATTCCCAGCAGTGAGTAGGCATTTATCCCAGGTGGAATTCCATGTTTAGCCTAACCTTAGCATCTTCAGTAATTTACATCAAAAACAAGTTTTCTAACCTGTACTAGAAAAGATTCTTTCTGTCACGAGGGACAGAATCTCAGTGTAAATTAGCCTTAAGTGAGAAAGGGACATCTTTATTGGCTTATCTTACTTAAAGTTCCAAAGGTAGAATAAAAAAACTGTGCTTTTCTTCCCTTGGATTGTCCTGCTTCTGTGTTAATTTCATTTTTAGGTGGACTGTCCCTTTACAGTGGCCATGGGCACATCCTTCCACTAACTAGAACAACACAAATGAAATGCCTGTCATTTTATTTTAGCAAAAATCTAGACATTTGCTAGATCAAATACATAAGTAGATTGAAGGTTGAAAAAAGCAGCAGATGTCCTCTTCGAACAGTTCCATGTTATGTACTTGCTACTATGTTGTTCACATAGCAACATGTACTTAATTGCATATATTGACTTACTTGCTTGTTTCCCTTTTTAGACTATAGGGTGAAGGGGGCAGGGACCAGGGCCCTCTTGTTGTTGAAAGGCAACATCTAGCTCAGTGCCTGGAACATATGAGCTACTAACACATATCTGTTGAATTGAATGGAACTGCTTTCTTTAGTTTCTTCGATAAATATTTCTAGACCATCTGCTAGGTGATGAAGAAATGGACAGAAATCACTGTCCTCATGGAGTTTCCATTCAAATGGTTTGAAACTTTTAAATATTACTAAATATTACTAGAAACCCTATGACAATAACATAACACATACTTATTGGGATAGACGAGAGCAGTTGTTTCTCAGAGGAAATGATATGACCAAATTTTTTCTATTTGATGATAATCCAAATAGGGCCAACAACACTGAATCTCATTCATTCATTCATTCATTCATTCAACAAATGTTTACTGAATCCCTGCCCAGTGCCAGGAAGATACAGTCCCTGCCCCCTGGAACATAAGGTCTAGTGAGGAAGAAACATATTGCCTTGGTTTCCTATGGCTCCTATAAAAATTACAACATGGTGGCCTGAAACAACACATTTATTTTCTCACAATTCTGGAGGTCAGGAGTCCAAAATGGGTTTCACATGGCAGAAACCATGGTATCCACAGGGCCACACTCCTTCCAAATGTGCAAGGGGTGAATCCTTTGGTTCCCTTGCCTTTTCCAGCTTCTAGAGTTTCATTCCTCTCATTCATTGGCTGATAGTTTCCTCCTCCATACGTAAGGTCAACAGCATAGTACCTTCAAATTTTTTTCTGCTGTTTTCATATTGCCTTCTGCTCTGTGTCCAATCCCCTCTGCATTTTTCTTATAAGGGCACTTGTGATTTCCCACGCGGATTTTTCAGAATAATCTACCCATTTCAAGATCTTTTTAAACTAATCATATCCTCAAAATCCATTTTGTTATTTATTTATTTATTTTTAAAGATTTTATTTATTTATTTGACAGAGAGAGAAAGGGGGAGAGAGAGAGCAAGCACGAGCAAGGGGAGGGGCAGAGGGAGAAGCAGGTTCCCTGCTCAGCAAGGAACCTGATGTGGAACTTGATCCCAGGACCCTGGGATCATGACCTGAGCTGAAGGCAGACGCTTAACCAACTGAGTCACCCAGACGCCCTCCATTTTGTTATTTAATGTAAAATTCAATTCCAGATATTCTTAAGGCCCATTATTTTGTCTATCTCACACATTAATGAAATAATTTAAAAGTATATGATTAGCAGTTAGTATCTTAATGAAAAGGGCCTTTGTTTTCTCACAATATTGAAAAAATACTAAGATAGAACAATAGAACTTTTAAACACTCAAAATTTAAAAAATGTTCCAGAATCATAATATATGCCTAGATGGACTATGATTTATAGTAAAGGCTCAAGGGCTTACGTCTATAATAAAGGTGATATAAGAAGTTGTAAACTTAATGAAAACAAACAAAAAGAAAACAGGTGAAGAGTTTGGGGGCAAAATTTTGTTTTAATTTAGAATCTAGGGGGTGCCTGGTTGGCTCAGTTGGTTAAGCGACTGACTCTTGGTTTCAGCTCAGGTCATGATCTCAGGTTTGTGAGATGGAGCCCCACATCCGGCTCTGCGCTCAATGCAGAGTCTGCTTGTCCCTCTCCCTTTGCTCCTTCCCCCTACTTTCTCTCGCTCTCTCTCAAATAAATAAATAAATAAAATCTTAAAAAATATTAGAGTCTGGGAAGATTCAAAATATCAAAATTTTCACAAGATTATACCTGTGAAAATAGGAAGGAAAAAGCAGATAACTGTAAAAGATTGGCTAACCTTTCAGAATTAATAAAAAGTAGGTTTTGGGAAAGCAAAGAAGATATTATATATATGCATAGAAATAGCACTTCGTCATCAGATAATCTAATTTTCCAAACTACCATAGTATTTGCAAGTAGGGAGACACACCATGAGGTCTCTAAAAAAACAAAAACAAAAACAAAAATAAAAAACAACAACAAAAAAACCCAAACAAATTTAAAGCAGTGTTCTGTTGTGTATATCATTATTAACATCCTTACCTCTGGAGCATTGTTTAGGTCAGACAATTTTATTTAAATAGCTATGTCTTAAAAAAAAAAAAAATCCAATCTGTTCTTTCACAGGGATATTGTGCACCAAGGACATATTATTATTTTTCCCTTTAGACTAAAGCAAAAGGACATGTTGAATTACATCCAGTTTGGATAAATAAAGTTAATAGAAGAATTAGAAGATTTCTCAGATCTGATATGCATTCTGAGACAAATAATTTATTTTAACTTAACACAAAAGGTCTTTTGGAGATACTAGGCTGATTCAATATACATATTTAAAGAGCAAAATGTTAATGCTAAATTTTGACAGGAAGCTGAAATATAAAGTTGGAAGAGAATTTCTTATTTATACATGTATAATTTGGGGGCATCTTGATGATTCTGCTCTGCCCTTTTTTAACCTATTACCAAAAAAGAGACATTATTATTTACCTCTGAATCTTAGTTACAGAGAGTTAGAAGTGACATGAATCAAAATAATGTTATCACTTTGAATAAATATGGTTGTAGCACTTCTAAACACTGGATTCTCTAGTGTTAAAAATACCTTTATTTATATGGTTTTCTGATGCTAATAGTTGATTTCTACATATTTTAGCATTCTCATAGGTTTCAAGATTAGTATATCTTTCCATTTCTTGGAATTGCTATTAAATATGTGTCTCTTATAATTGCTGCTTTTCTGGCTTGTAAATTACTATGTTAGTTTCTGTGTTCTCCCAATATGTTACTGTTTTTTTTTTTTTTTTTTTTACAAATATATGAACTTCAAAAGTATCCATTATCACACAATTGGTGGGAAGCAGCATGATATGGTAGAAGGGCTACTCTGACAGGGAGATAATCTAGCTAATGTCCAGACTCTGTGACAACTCAAATAGGTAAACTTGACAATTAAGAATATAACTCTACAATCTTAACAGATCATGGCTGATGATTTAGAAAAAATGGCCACTATTATTTCCTTTTCTGTTTCCATGCCCCTCTATATTATAGTTTTGCAGTTTTTCTATCAAGAGATGAAGATACTTCCAAACCTCTTGAATCTGGACTGGTCTTATGACTTAGAATGGTTAAAAGGATATAGCAAAAATGACACTGGGCCGGTTGCAAGTCTCAGCATCATGATATTTTGTATGCTCCTGATTTCTCTTGGCACTCTGAGCAGTCACTATGTGAAAGAGCCCAGGGCCACAGAGGATGAGAGATCACTTGAACCAAGGCCGAGGCAGCCCACTTGTCTCAGCTAAGAATGTTCTCGACCAGCGTAGTCCCAGAAGACCCAGGAGCTGACCACAGATGTTATTCATCCAAGCCAAAACTAAAAGAACAGCCCGAGTGAGTCTACCCTGAATTGCCAACTTTCAGACTTGTCAACTAAATACATGGTTATTTCTTGCTTTAATCTACTTAGATTTGGGATGGTTTGTTACACAGCAAAAGCTAACTGACACACCAATATTAATAGATCTAGGTTGAATAAAAGAACATGTATCATTGAAATGAAAAGAACAATTTCAAAGGTTACTTCTAGTTTTGATATAACATTCTATATCACTTTTTCTTCTATTTCAATATAGCTTTTTTTAAACCAAATTTTAAATTTGAGAGAAAATAGGTATTTCAACCTTAATTTGTAAAGACTTAACTATACAGGAAATAAAAAATAACTATTCTTCATTGTTTATTGATGCAAAAATCATTTAATTGCATCCTTTTATAATACAAATTTCATATTTGACCATTTATAATTGAAATATTAGTTCTGTTTAAAAATAGAGCTTGATGCATTTTTAAGGATTCTATTTTAGCCATAGAAATTACCTTAAAATTTTTGTTTATCACTTAATAATTCAAATAACATAAGTGTTATGCGTTTCAAAATTGCTTCACATATTGAAAAAAATAAAATGCCAATAGATTATCAATCAAAACTCATAATTAGAACACTTTACCTGCACAAGTATTTATGAGTGGCAGCAGAATTACCAGTTTCCATAGCAACCTCATTTCCACTTTCTAAGGTCAAAATTTCTCCCATACAATCAGCAGGAAAAAAAATGTCTATCTTCCAGTCAGTATCTCAAGAGTCTGAAAGAAACAAAATTGTCATGAAATGACAAAAATACAAACATGAATACTTAAAAATGTATACAAATTTTTGTTATTCAAAATAAAGCAACCTAAATGTCTACCTTTTATGTATATATATATTTTGCAAAGTTTCCATTTCAATTCATATTTCCATAATTTCAGTTCATACCTTAGATACACATGTCATTTGCTATGAGATTTGATGTAGTAGATAATGGGGTGGAATGCAATTCAATTGAATGTATTATATAGATTAAAACTTTCAGTAATATAATTTTGAGTTAAATGCTTTTGATGTGTTAATGAGGATTAAAAACATATTAAACCAACTCCTGTAATTCTGTTGCTGCTCTTATTTTTTATTCTATGCTATTAGAAATAGGATGAAATATTACTCCATCTTATATGTATTAACAGTGATTTTATAAATTTCATGGACTCTTCTAAGTTTTTTTATTACTATTTTTGAGAATATATTCATTAAGACACACGATCTTTCCTAATGTTTGTACAACTAAAACTAATATTGTACTACAAAATTTGTGCAAGAAATGAATTTCTGAAAGTGTTATCTTTCAAATATGAGACATGCGTTTCCTGTGGTGTTACATCATAATTTTCTCTAATTTATTTTGACAGTTAAGCTATCTGATGATAAATGAAATTAAGATGAAGTGTTTAGTGTTCTTCACTTCAAAAGAGAAATCTAATAAGGAGACTCTTAAAACTCATGATCTCAAAAAAATATACAGAGAATAAGTTCAGAATATACTCAACTAGGTTACATTTGATAAAATGATATATATATCAAATGATAGGACCCTTTGGGAATTTTTAACTTACACATATATATTTCTTGTAACTTCAAATACTTTTGGAAATATGTGGACTTTATATGTGATGCTAGCAGATAATGAAATTTTGAACGTTTCCTGATATAGTTTTAAATTTTAAAACTCTTTTCTTTCTGTTGCTAATTACTTCAACTAAAGTAAAAAACTGACTATATTCAACTTAAAGTTTTTACAAAATCTAAGTTAAATGCTTTCAAATTTAATCAAGGAATAAAAATCCAAGGTAAAATAATTAATATTCAGTCCTGCCATCTTATGAGAGACACAGACATTTAACAAAAGAACAAAATCAAACACAGATATATACATTGGTGAATGTTTATGCATGGTAAATATGGTAATGTTTTGAACTAAAAAATGAAATCTATGAGATCTGTGGGCTGGGGTTCAAATAGCATTTTGAGCTGAAGCTTGAAGGACAGGTAGCTCTTAGCCAGGCAAAGAGTGGGTGTACATGGTATGGGGGGGTGTAGGTCTGGAGGGATTAAGATGGGTAAGGATGAGGAATGAGACTAGCAGTCTAAGTAAAAGGGAAAAAATAGGACATGGTCCTGAGGCAGGACTAAGTCCTGCAAAAGAACCAGTTCATGACATCAGAAGGACAATGGCATGAGACAAGGTTGAAAAAGGAGAAAGAAGCTCAAATATGCAGGGCCTATAGGCCATGTTAACAAGTATGGATATCATACTTTCAAATTATAATTGAGGATTTTAAGCAGGACCAATGCAATTTAAATTACATCTTACAAACATCACTCTGTTTGCTGTGGTGGAGAATGGAAGGGATGGACTGAAACATGGACTTACACAGATAAATGATGAGGTTACTTTTGCAGTATAAGAAAGGGATAATGACGGTTTTGACTAGAGTAGTGGAATCTAAGATAAAGATAATATGATCTCTGAATAGGCTTCCTTCCTGAAATCTCTTGTCCTCTCCATACATGTGAATATTACATGCAAAATTATCTTTCTAAAACAAAGATTTGGTTCAATTATGCCAGCATTCTGAAACCTTTGCTCATTCTCTACTGCATAACCATCTAAAGTTTTTGGAATGGTATTCAAGGTCTTATACAGTGAATTTCTATCTGTTCTTTTCCAGCCAGGTTACTCAGTAAATACTTCCAGTATAGGCACAAGGATCTACTCTCTATTTACTCTGCATATGTATCATACACTGTCTCCGTATGGATGCTCTTTGACTTGCATAGAATTCCCCATTGGAGCATACATCTCTCTTAAAAACCATGTAATGGTAGCATGACCATACATCACTATTTTTCCCTGACAGTTTCTGTTTATTGAAATGTCAAAGCACAGGGGCGCCTGGGTGGCTCAGTCGTTAGGCATCTGCCTTCAGCTCAGGTCATGATCCCAGGATCCTGGGATTGAGCCCCGCATCGGGCTCCTTGCTCTGTGGGAAGCCTGCTTCTCCCTCTCCCACTCCCCCTGCTTATGTTCCCTCTCTCGCTGTCTCTCTCTCTCTGTCAAATAAAATCTTTGAAATGTCAAAGCACAAATAGTAACAGTACCTTTTTCCTCCTCCAAAAAAGTCCTAATTTACAAGATAAATTATATGACCAACTTATTTGATGGATATTCATTATTTTTCCAACCCAGCAATTCCTTCCCCTTCTTTTGATAAAAGCTCTGTGACCTTCTTTTGAGGAACCACTTCCCTAAACACCCTCAGTCCATATAATTGGAGTGGGATTGCCTCCACCTTCTAGCTCCAAGGATGAGGATGTAACCAGGGCCTTGTCAATCAGAAATCCATTTAACTCACTGTAGTGTTTTATAAAAGGAGGGGGCACATAAGCCAAACCAATAACAGTCAAAACCAGGACCTTTGTCAATATTATTAAGATGATTAAGTTGTTAATATAAAAATCTGTTGATCCAATGTAATATAATATTTCACTAGGGCTGTCTTAACCCAATTTTGTAAACATGGTTAAAAACTCTCAATTCCCCTTGGCAGACAGTTTACTAAGTCCTCACCCCAACTATTTCTCTTACAGGATCTAATACTCCTGGGTTAAATTGCACACAAACCCAATTTCCAGCAGTGTCCAGATACTTAACATTCAGGAATGGTTCCTTCTTCCTTGGGCTGGTATAATTATTCAAAATACTCAATGTCACAGAAGCCCACAAAATCTAGCTAACCTTACATCACCTGATATCCATGAGTTGCTTCTTACTCTCCTAGCTTGCTTATATCCTGTCCCTGGGTACACTCCCCTGCATGGCCCTTGTCTCATCTGGATCTGTAAGAAACAAGAGTTCTGCTCCATCTATCCCAGTTTTGTATATCTGAGTGTTATTGTGTTGTATTCTGCCATTCAAAAAACCTATAATCATACCTGATACCATGAAATTATGAAGCCATCTGCTATGCTTACACCCCTGGAATTTCCAGATGTGAACCAATAAAATGAAAATTTGCCTAATCCAGTTTGTGTTGTACGTTTATCTCTTGCAACCAAAATCATCTGAATAGTTCATACATTCTTCACCCTGAATTTATATGAAGTATTTCTCAAAGATGCCAGAGCAAACTGACTGATATATGCCCTCTGAGACTTGTATTTATCAAAGGCTCCATTGTATTGCCAGAATTTTCATACCTTACTTTGAAGATAAACACCATATATAATACTTGCTCATAATACTTGGTGTGGTAGGTTTAATGTAGAGCTCATAGTTATTCCATAATATGTGCTTGGTTTGTATTTGGTAGCCAAACAATCTAGTATTACCAAGAAAAAGACTAAACTGGGAACCTAGAGACATTGCTTCTGCTGTTGTCTCTTACTCTTAACCAGCTGGGTAATGTTGGGTGATTCATTTATAATCACAATGACTGACATTTTCCTCTTATGAAAATGGAGGGGTTTGACCTAGAGATTACCTTTATGTTTCTTCCAGCTCTAATATTCTAAAATTGTTTGATTCAACCCAGTGTATAATTTCATAGCAAATATTTCCCTTTACCATCTGAGTATTTACCAGCATCCTATAATGGGCAAAAGCCCAGGAGATATTTTATTTGGCAAAACTCTATAAAGATAGGTTAATAGTTATTATTTATACATCGGTTGTCATTTGTAAAAGTTTAAATTACATGAGGAAGGAGAGTACTCTGGCTCAATGAGAGCCATCCAGATGAGAACAGTCTGGTTATTTACTCACAGACAAATGGCCTAGAAATATTCAGTAGGTAAAATTTATGCTGGTCATTGACACACAAAGTAGCCACAGGAATTATTTCTAGGTTCCTAGAATACTAAAGATTGCTTGAGGTAAATAAAGGAAGCCAATATATAAACTTAAAAGAATTTCCAGAAGCTCTAAAAAAGTTTCAAAAATGCATCACCAGGATTTTGTTTTAGGTGAGGTTTTTAGGCCATGCAATCTTTTAAATATCATTTTGACCTGGAAAAGTGGGTGTCTTCATTCGTGACCCAATTACTAAGATCACTATTGTATTTTTACTGAACAAACTTTGTCCTCTCTAGACCATGGTGTTTCTTTTTTCTCTCATGGAATTTCTCAATGCAAAAGTATTAATTTCAAACACTTCAACAAAAGAATATGCGTAGGTTCAGAATTCCTTTCTTGCAATTCCAAAATATATTTTTTTAAATCTCTGAAAATTAAAATATCCTTTTAAGTTGGATGGCAAAATTCCGTGGGTGGTAAAACCTGTCCTGAATTAATGTGAGGTTGTTCAATCTGTTTTATCCAACCTATTATAAGTATTTACATGTTTTGCTGCTAAACCAGAAATGTTGGTTGATAGAGCTGTTGCCCACTGGAGGTGTTGTCTAAATATATATGAAATTATACCACAATGTCTTTCTAAAGGCTAAAATAGGGATCAGCAAACTACAGAATGATGACAAAATTTGGTATCCTGTCTATTTTTGTAATAAAGTTTCCCTGGGACCCAACATGCCTGTTTATTTATGTACTGTGTATGCCTATTTTTGTGCTACAAAGGCAGAATTGAATAGCTCTAGCATATGAGACCATATGGCCCTCAAGAAAATATTTATTATCTGATCCTTTACAGATTTAGTTTCTGGAAGTTCTTTTGCTCATCCCTATTCTAATATATTCTAAACTCTAAAATATATTTGGCTATAAAGCTTTCAGGTAAAGAATTGTGGCACTGTATTTCTTTAACCCTATGTATATACACTCAGCAAAAATAACATCTGTTTAGCAGAAAAAAATGGGTGCTGAATTTTGAAGTAGCTTCAGCCAGTGAGTGTCCTGCCTTAAATTGACCTCTGTACCATGTGTTGTTGACAAGCATCTGACCCCAGAAAGCAGGTAAGAGAAGAATTCAGAAACAATTGCTGTGACTGTGAGGTCACACCCAACATTAATTATTCTTAACCCAGACAACACTAACAGTTTCTTTGTATGGGTCAGAATAATTGCTTTTTTAATGTCCACAATAACCAAACTATGGAAAGAGCCAAGATGGCCATCAACAGACGAAGATGTGATACACACACACACACACACACACACACACACACACCATGGAATATTATGCAGCCATCAAAAAACCAAAATCTTGCCATTTGCAACAATGTGGCTGGAACTAGAAGGTATTATGCTAAGCAAAATAAGTCAATCAGAGAAAGACAATTATCATATGATCTCACTGATATGTGGAATTTGACAAACAAGGCAGAGGATCATAGGGGAAAGGAGGGGAAAATGAAACAAGACAAAACCAGAGAGGGAGACAAACCATAAAAGACTCTTAATCTCAGGAAGCAAACTGAGGGTTGCTGGAGTGGAGGGGGGTGGGAGGGATGGGGTGGCTGGGTGATGGACACTGGGGAGGGTATGTGCTATGGTGAGCACTGTGAATTGTGTAAGACTGATGAATCACAGACCTGTACCCCTGAAACAAATAATACATTATATGTTAATATAAAATGCTTTTTTAGAATTGGAAAGCTATCACTCAATCTACTCCTTGGCTATAAAACCATTCCTCAGTCTATGAATTGCATACAATTGCCAGTAAACAAGGAATTAATTAGGAAAGTCAAGTATTGGCTAAGCCTCAAGCAGCAAGGAAATTCTGGGGGGGTTGTTGTCATGTTCAACTGTGGTATTCCAGCAGATATGGAAGACCATGGGATTTATCAAAAGAGAAAAATTCTTTTTCTTTTAAAAAAGAGGTTTCCAACTTCTGTTTGTACTGGGAACTAGGGACAGGAGTTTTAAAAAAAGGGGGGGCGGGCACCTGGGTGGCTCAGTCGTTAAGCATCTGCCTTCGGCTCAGGTCATGATCCCAGGGTCCTGGGATCGAGTCCCACATCGGGCTCCCTGCTCAGCAGGAAGCCTGCTTCTCCCTCTCCCACTCCCCCTGCTTGTGTTCCTGCTCTCGCTATCTCTCTCTCTGTCAAATAAATAAATAAATATAAAAATTTAAAAAAAGGGGGGCAAGGTGTGGAACCCCTGGGTGATTCTGTTAGTTAGGCATCTGACTCTTGGTTTTGACTCAGGTCATGATCTCATGGGTGTGGGATCAGGCCCTGCATCAGTCTCTGCGCTCAGGGGAATCTGCTTAAAAGATTCTCTCCCTTTGCTCCCCACCCTTTAAAATAAATAAATAAATCTTTTTTTTTTTTTTTTTAAATTCAGGGTGAATGTACATGTGTAGCTCTGTAACAAGCCTTTGAAAAGGGCTCATACAGGATTCTAGTGGGTACTCCCCAACCATACGCACAAGCTTCAGAGAATGCTTAAGGTGACCTAATATATCACATTGAAGGACAGAGGAAAATATGGGAAGTTATTCTTGTCCAACTCTCAATCTGATGCTCTTTAATAATAGAGATATGTAGGTGATACCAGTCTGGGTGATGGAGAATTATGTTCATTAATATATACTCTTTATAGAAATCCCTAAGTGAATTACAAATTATAACTATTCCTTACCTCTTCTGTACTATCTGAAATGATTTTCTCACTCTGATAGAAAAATCAAAACAAACTACTGCTACTACCGAATGGCTTGGTGATTGGAATGGCTCTAAATACAGGTAATAGAATGGCCCATGCAGGAATATTACTTAAAATATTGGCCAACTTCTCTCTCTAATTGGGTCTCACTTATGTTGCTTTAGCATGAAAAACAAACCATTGTTGAAAGTGCATTAGTTCTAAGGGCTTTATTCTTCTTCTGCTTACAGCAACACTGCTTTGACATTAAAGAATTTTGTAGCAGAGATCAAGATCCATATTCAGATTGTGTACTCGTCATCAGAACAAACGTGCTCAGCACTAATTGCCCTTTTGTTTTTAATTGACCAGTTAATTAACTGCATCAGATAAATTAAAAATCCCAAATCCATTTTCTTCAGGTACCTTCACTGTTGTATTTTAGTGTGATCAAATTCCACTGATGGACAGAAAAAAATATGCTTAACAGTTTTTACAACAGATTTCCAACCTCAGCATTCATAGAGTTATTTACTATCAAACTAAATCAATAATAAATTAAAAACTGAAATATTTATGATCTGAAAAAAATCTGTCTTGGACTAGGAAATCCCAACTGCCATTAAGTCAGGCAAAGTAGCAAGATAAATGGTACCATCACATTCTTTGTTTTCAGAATATAATGCTATCACTTATGATAATTGTTATGTCAGCTCTCAAAATAGGCAGTCATAATAGATGATAGACTAGTAGAAAGATAGAACACAGCGTGTTTAATGCAATCACAGAAGAAGTATGACTTCTTTTCTTAGAGGAGGCATGATTACATGTTAAGTTGTTAACAGCATGAAATAAATGCAAATATGTTTGTTATGAAAATAGAATCATTCGTACATTTTTCTTGTTGTTATCAGAGCAACCAAACTGTAAAACTCAACTTAGTCTTTAATACAGTTGATCTCAGATGCCTTTTGCTTGAGGAGTCTCACTGAAACAGATTAGTGTGGAAAAACTGATTTTCTAACTGCTAAAAAATAATATTTCCAGTGGATTGCAGAATTCAAAGAAACTGTATAGATAAGATAGGCCAGCCCTTTGCTTGTATTGATGAGGACACCAAGGCCTAGAGCAGGTAAATGTTTATTCCAATTCAGTTCAGGACCTAGAATAGATTTGGGACTTACAGCACAACCCTGACAGCGGGTTCTCCTTACTAGCTATTCCTCTTGATCTGTGACACAGGGCATGCCACCCAAGTCTAAATAGCTTCGGCTTCTGTGGGTCCATTTTCCCAAACGTAAAATATGGGTAATTATACCAGAGAGGAATGCCCTCGGTGTTTACATTAATCAGAATAAGAGAATGAAGGATGAGTGGTACTAGTTTGGAGGCTTTGTAATGTCCACTCTCCACTCCCAAAAGGGTGACAAGAAATATCTGTTAAGCCAAATCCAAGTTTATTAGACTTACTGCAGAAAAGGAGAATATAACTTGACACAGTCTTAGCACTACCTCAGAAGGGGAAGTTATGGATGATATATATATATAGGATTTTACGGCCGGAGCTGAGTGATTTTAAAGTTGTTCTTGCAAGACAAGAACCTGAGTAGGACTGGGCACAGCTTATGGAATAATAGCTTTAGACTGATGGGCACCATGAGGTGAGACTCTTGATTGTGTCTTGAAATGTAAGTTTTATCCTGTAGAAGCAAATATTTCCTGAAGCAAATAACTAAATGATTTTTTTGCTTTCAGTCTCATTTAACATAAGGATAGGGATATGCCAGTTTTATTCCCAGTATAATAGAATGAATGGACTACTAACCAACCGCGAAAACAGAAGTTGGGAAACTTTTTCTGTAAAGGATCAGATAGATAGTAAATACTTTCGGTTTTGCAGATCATTTGGCCTTTGTCACCACTACTTAAACTGGACTATTGTAGCATAAAAGCACCCATAGACAAGACAGTAACAAATGGAGTAGCTGTGTTCTAATAAAATTTTATTTACCAAAAAACAATCAAGGATAGAGTTTAGTCCAAGGTTGGAGGTTACCAATCCCTGGCTAAAGAATGACATGGAGAGTAGTTTCTAGTGGTTAAGTTTTCAGCCCAAGCCTACTGAATATTTGATTAATCTCCGGAATGACAAAAGCTGAGAGGGATAGTAAACATATCAGATAACAAATTTCAGAAATATCTGGATTACAAAGAATGAAGTGTATGCATTTATTCCATTACTTTTAATCCAGATATTTTTGAACTTTGCTACTGTATAAAATATACATATAATAATGACATATATGATTTGGTATAACATATATATAATAACATGACATATACATCATATATATATTAAATAGCAAGGAGATTATTTTTCTTTTCACTTTTTTGCCTCTTGATCACAAATTAACCAAAAAATAATCAAAACAAGAATATTTAGGGCACCTGGGTGGCTCAGTTGGTTAAGCGACTGCCTTCGGCTCAGGTCATGATCCTGGAGTCCCTGGATCGAGTCCCTCATCGGGCTCCCTGCTCGGCAGGGAGTCTGCTTCTCCCTCTGACCCTCCCCTTTCTCATGTGTTCTCTCTCATTCTCTCTCTCTCTCAAATAAATAAATAAATAAAATCTTTAAAAAAAAAAATAAAAAAAAGAATATTTATAGCAAGATCCTATTTTAAAACACTTAAGTGTGTGAAGTATTTATGTTTTGTTTTGGGGAAAGTATAAAATCTGGGGAACAGTATTAGAGCAGTAGGAAAAAAAAAACAAAAAACCTTTTACTTCTTTCTATGCCTAAAAAAAGTAGTTAGAAGAATTTTTTAAAAAAAATTTCTGCTTTGCTACATTTTTCAAATTAAAGAAAAACAAAACAAAACAGATCAGTATAGGCCAGAATATTACCTAAATCTGATAAATCATATTTAATAAAAATATATATTAAGTCTTATATTTAGGTTTAAAAAAATGATCTACTTATTTAGAATTGGAATGGGGTGGGGAAAAGTGACTTTATACCAATCAATGGTTAAAAAAGGACACAACACACACGTATGGGGTGATTCTAGGCCAACGTTTAATATTTGCCTATCTTTTACATAGTTGCCAAAAATCAGATATAACCGAGATTGCATTAATAAAAGCATAGTGATCAAAACCAGGGAGGTGTTATTTCTGTCTTAACCTGCACTTATGTAACCACATAGGGGGGTTGTATTCTCTTCTAAATATCATGGTTTAAGAGGAATTTTGAGAAATCGAAACTCCCTCCTGGGGAGCAGCGTGAGGATGATGAAGTGCCTAGCAACTTATGAGAGGGTCAGTAGAAAGAAATGAGTGTGTTTAGCCTGGAGAAGAGAGGATTTAGCAGGCAGAGAAGAGCCATCTTCAAATATTTGAAGGGCTGTCTTGTGGAAGAAGGATTAGACTTATTATTTGTGTCTCAGGAGAGCAGAACTGTGACCAAAGGGTAGACATTTCAGGGCAGCAAATTTCAGCTTAGTATCAGCCCAGAGCATTTTAACAAGTAGAATTGTTTAGCCAGTGGTTAAGTGTACTGGCTTTAAAACCTAGACAGTCTGGGCTTCTATCTCACAACCTACAGATATTTAATAGCTTTGTGACTTTAGAGGAAATAAAATAGCCTCTCGGAGCCTAAGTTTCGTGATAATTATAATGGAAAAAGTACTATCTACCGCATGGGGTTTATATGAGTATTCCATGAAATTGTTCCTACAAAGAGTAAAAGTGAAACGTTTTCTCCTTGGGATACCAAGTTCTCTATGACTAGGGGTATATAAGAGTAGCTAGATGACACCTTTCCTGGATAATATGGAGGGCATTTTTGCATCAAGGAGAAGGTTAAACCAGATGGCCTCTTAAGCCCTTCTAAACTTGTAGCTTTTTAATTCTATATAAGAGCAGGAAGCCAGAAATCCTCTGGACCAGGTTCATTAGGTGGTGGTCCAAAAGCTAGATTTTTGTAGCAGAGTATTTACATACTGGGAAACCCATATAAAAATGAACATTTGGGTTTCTCTTTAAATATCTGAAGAGATACCACCTCACACCTGTCAGAATGGCTAAAATGAACAACTCAGGAAACACCAGGTGTTGGTGAGAATGTGGAGAAAGGGGGAACCCTCTTACACTTGAGGGGGAATGCAAACTGGTGCAGCCACTCTGGAAAACAGTATGGAGGTTCCTCAAAAAGTTAAAAATAGAGCTACCCTATAACCCAGCAACTGCACTACTAGGTATTTACCCAAAGGATACAAATGTACTGATCCGAAGGGACACCTGCACCCCAATGTTTATAGCAGCGATGTCCACAATAGCCAAACTACAGAAAGAGCCCAGATGACCATCAACAGATGAATGGATAAAGAAGACATGGTGTATATATAAAGAATTTTTTAAAAATCTACAGATTTGGCATCACTGGGTCCACATTTCTACACAGTAACAACATAACAAAAATGCACTGACGACAACCAGTTTCAGGAGTGTTGGCCCTTTTCCACTGTTCGCCTGTGTCTGGGGGACCTCGACTATCTCAGACCCATACCATCTCACTCTTTATTACCACCTGCCTGGTCTTTGCCATCTCTGCCTGACACCACCTGGGTGAGATAGCTAGAAGCAGAGTCCTTTCAGATTGTACAACAGTGCAGAAAAGCAGAAGGAAGAGGAGAAAGAATGAGATACCAGAGGGCTGGCTGAAAGGGAAGATCACAGGAAGAAGAGTAATATGACTTTTTGAATACAGACCAGGCTCTATGCCAAGGATTGTATGTGCACTGTCGCATCTAATTTTCTCAGCAGTCCTACAAGATATGTACAATGACCGCTCTCACTGGGGACTCAAGCTGGGAGGGGTAAGGAATTGGACAAAGTGCAGCCAACTAATCAGTGGCAGAAAAGCCCCAAATCTGACCAGTATCTGTTTAGATCCTGAGCCTGTGCTTCCCACCACAATTTTATAGACTTTACAGTTTTGCCCAAAGCTGGCTCTGGAAGATGCAGCTCAAATTTCTTAGCGTTGAGAAAGAAAGATCCCTCCCTATTAGAGTTGCAAATGGATGATTCCTCCTTCGTTGTGAAGAATCTGAACTGTTATAAAGCTAAAGGCACGGGCAAGGGTTTCCATCGTGTGCTTTTCCGGCTTAAAAAAAAAGGAGCATGCAGTCAAATACTATGCAAAACACAAGGTTGGATAAGGTGAACAAATTCCTGCAGTATTTTTCTCTGTCTCTGCTACTCATAGCATAACATTTGAAGAGAAAGGTATGGTATATAGTGTTGCTCAGACTTCCAGGATCCTTGGATTCTGTTTTCTACAGTGCTTTTCCTAGGATGAATGCTCCAAAGAAGCACTTTGGGAAAACCTGATCCAGGAAAAAGAGCCCTGGACCAGAAATACAAAGGTCTCCAAGTCCCATCTCTGCCAATACCTAGTGATACAATCTGAGTAAGTCTTGCAACCTCTGTTCTTAGGTTGCTCACGGTAAATATTGGGGCAGTAATATCTGTCCTACTGACTGCTCCTAATTTTTGTAGGGATCAACTAAATAAAGGATTTGAGAGAGCTCTCTAAATTGGAAAAAGCTCAAGATATACATCAGGGATTAAATGACTAAAGTGTCTCTCTCCTGCATAGCTGATCAGGAAAATTGGCTGGATTCTAATCGCTTTCATGCCAATCAGTGATTTTCTGACCACACTTAATGGCATATCTTCTTTTTTTAATGCCTGGATGTGTGAATTTTTTGACCTACCTGGAAGAGAATTATTAAAAGAAAATCTATGTAGTCATATTATCATGAATACATTAAAACTATGCAGTTGTAGGCTCTCTGCTGAGAAAGAACACACTTTCTTCCAAGGCTATCCATTAAGGGAGAAAGGGTGAAAAAATAGTGAACACTCACAGCAGGATGTACACTGATTCCATTCTGTTCCTTTTGGCTAAGGTTCACGGTCCCCAGCCCCTGGACAATTGGACCTTTTGCCTTCTCTTTCATCAACCTGTCCCCTGATGTGCTCCCACTGGCAGTCCTGACCTCACGGAAATAGGAGTCGCCTCAGGAGGAAAATGCAGTTGCCTGTCAACACTGTTGCTTTAAAAGTCTGGGAAATTCCTCTGCTATTGAGAGGCGAGAATTTTGAAAATAATAAACATAAAAAGGAGAAAAAGAAAAGCAATAACTCATTTGGGAACAGGGAATGCCATTATACCTCAGTCTCTTAAGGGCCCCGTTCCTTGGCTTTTTGAAGTTACAGAAATGCGGATCAGTCTTTTTTGTTGAAGGTGTGTTATTCTCGTTAAATACATGGGCCCTGAAAGGAGAGACTGTGGCAAGAGGCATGGGGGACTGACCTCATTCCCAGCCCTTGGCACATTCTATCACCTTTGGAGATAGCAGTTGCAGGCAAAATAAATGCACCTGTTGACCTGATCAGACACTTTCCCAAGGGGAGGGCATTAAGATATTGTCACAATTTTCTCCCACTTCATGTCTGCTTCTTGTCCTCTTACTAACAAGACTTAACTGCCTTCTAATACTTAGAACTCACGTTCATATAAATAGTACCCACTTTTATAAAATGATCTATAGTGTGAAAGGTGCTTTCTGAAATAAAATGTCTCTTTTTGATTTCTTAAATTACCAAGAAAAAGAAAGTAAGGCTCACAGAGATTAACTAAATTTCCTAGACCCACACGGGATAAAGTGTGCATACTCCTTTAAAAGCACTGTTTTATATTTTGTACCCTCTGGTGACTTGGGACAAAACTGAAAGCCTAATTTGCATCCAGATCTAGATAAGAGTCTTGTGAGCTATTAACAGTGGGGAGGGAGTTAAGAGAGGATGTGAAAACCATACTCAGTGCCTTCTGCAGAGCTTCCCCAAGGGTAGACTGGCCTAGCGAGGGGAAGGGGGGAGGGGTTGAACCAGGAGTCCAAAGGGCTCAGAGAGAGTCCACCACTGCCTATAATCAGTGACATAATTTCAGTAAGTTCAGCAACATTTTGGGTCTCAGAATTCTAAACTGAGATGAGAGAGCAGGTAATTCAACAGAGACAAGTAGGAGGGAAACTTCCAAATAATGTCACACTACTTCAAGTATTATTAGGTCAAAAGCACATAGATGGTATGTACCTGAGCTGGACTTTGTACCCAGATCTTTTGATTTCAAGACAAGGGCCCTTTTCCTATTACATATAGGAAGCACAGGATTGTTGTCAGCTATCTGGATATATGTGTTTGGAATTACTCTGAAAAGAGTATTAATTAGTTTGTAACACAGGAGGCAGGTTGAAATGTGAAGGTAATTGGGGGAAAAGTCTAAGGAAGGAGGGGCTGTAGTGAGAATAAGAGCAAAGTGTTGCTCTCAAAGGTGGCACTGATTCTGTCAGATCATCCATGTCTGAAGGGAAATAAGAAAAATCGTCATTGACGCAGTGGCTCTGTGGGCTCCTCAAGAGAAGTCAGTAGCAGGTAAGAGTCCACGCTTTGTAGCCAAGGTGCTCATGCCAGTCCAAACTCTGCCTCTCACTAGGGGAGAGACTTGGTACATATAGGTTACTTAACTCTTCTGTGCCTTAGTTTCCTCCTCAGTAAAATGAAGATAATAATAATAGCTTCTTTCCAGGTTTGGGGTGAGGACACATTAATTCATATAAACTGCTTAAAAGAGCATCTCAGATGAAGTCAGGGCTCAACAAATAATAGTTGCTACTATTACTCTCATCATTATTAAGTACAAAAAAAAAAAACAAATTTAAAAGATCAGGTCATTTTCAAGGATGCTTCTGTCTCTGATTATGTTGGGCCATCTTTCCAGAGTTCTCTAATTTTAGCATTCTGCCAAGATCCAGTGACCTTTATTCCATGAAGATTTTTATTTTATCTTCATTTAGAAATGCTTTTGCTTTCCTTTCGACTTCTAATTTATCTTTAATGAAGGAATGAATGAAGCATTTAAGGTGGTTCTGCTTTTTTATGATATATTTTGCACCATCTATTTTTCAGGGTTGTGTGTGTTGTGTGTGTTGTGTGTGTGTGTGTGTATGTCTGTGTCCTTGTACACAGGAGGGGTTAAGTTACATTAAATCACTGAGTGAATGGGTGATTTGTTGGTACTTACGAGCAATTTAAATGTATTTCAGGGTGTTATGGAAAAAAGCCATTCAGAAGCAATAATAATTTTGAGAGTTACTGTTCTCTTTGTTATCTTGATAGAATTTAGCACAATCTCCTTGAAAGGTGATACACTAGGCCTTTTAAATAAGGTCTTTAAAATAATCTGGACTACCTGCCTTCAAGTGACTGAACAGTTGAGAATGAGAACATAAGTGAAGGAAGAATTCTTTTTGCACTAAAGTGACTCCAGGCAAGGGTGGTATCGCCCACCCACCTCTTCATATCTTTTTTTTTACCTATGTGTCCAGTATGACATCAATGGGACAATCGATCTTTAGGCCCCAGAAGAGGTGCATAACTTCCAGAAAAAGGCAACAACTTCAGATTCTGCATCTGGACCCCCAGTGGCTTAAACCTGCCTTTCCAAATATAAAATGGTACCCGGGTATAAGACATTTTTGGCTTACTGGTTACAAACAGATTTTAAAAGGATATGAGTTTGAAAATGTATTGATCATGTTACAAGATGTTATTCAAAGGTTTTAGAGTCAAAGAAATAGAAGCACAGCTGTATATTTCACAAGTTTCAGGCCCAATCTGGTTGTCAATTCCCAGAACATACTAGTTTTTCAGGGGATGTAAACATATAAATAAACTAAATGCATATAGAAAAGCACATACATCTTTTCTTTTCAAATCGCTTTCCTTTACTCTACCTGACATAAAGTCCCCGATGTCCTGGCCAGAGTAGTATTTTTGGCACAATATTGTTCCTGATTTCTCTATTGCCTCCTGGGGACCTGCCTTTCAAACATCTAATGTGAATTTTCTCATGAATGCCAATGATATACAGCTACATTTTTCCTTCAAACTTTTCATTCCCCCAGGCACTCCAAGTACTCTGTGACTACTTCCCGGATATCCATAAGTAGATGAATAGCAATTACTTGTAATAGAGGGTAGAAAAGGCAAGGGCATTTTTATTGGTTCTGGGAAGATTTAACTACATTGATACAGCATTTACTGAAAATCCCCGTTACCCCCAGAGTATGATGAATGGCCACCTCCATCTCAGCTCTGCCCGGGGAGATTCCTGGGTGCAAAGTGCCCTGAGGTCTTCCCTGCCACACAGAGAAGTTTGTCTCCATTCATTCTCACATGTTAACTTCACTTGAGTTTAGTGAGCAGTGAACACTTTAGTCACTCCCAATTCAAATCAAAATAAAGGTTTAATTTGCTTCCCTGTCTTCTGGGGCTAATTTCCCTTCATTGAACACTCATACTTCCATTAACTCAAGGAGAACAACCCCCTAAGCAGCCTTTGATTAGACTCTGAAGGACTAACTGTTCATGTGGAAGCTTGCACATAGCTCCCACCAGCATTAACAAGAACCTCCCTTTGTGTACCACATATCCCAGGGCAGAATAGGCTATGAGACATGACCATCAGGCTTTATGTGACCAGTGGCTCATAATTCACACTCTACTATTTCTGAGCTCTTATGCTGAATTTCTAGGATACATATCATAGTCCTCCATATCCCCTGCAGACTTACCATTCACAGGTAGAATATCAAGACATCAACTCCTGCTAAGTGTCAAGAACTTTTATCACATAGGAGATATTGGAGCAGGGTTTAGCAGAACTTAGTTTTATGGAACATCTCTAGGGTCTGCCTCTTACGTTAATGGGTCAACCTCCCATTTGAGAAGAACAGTTCTCAGTTCCTTTGCTGTTCTTTATATTCTATGACTTCAGCTTTATTACTTATATTTAAAGAATCTCTAGAGACAGAGTAAAATAATAAGTTCCATCTTAATTAAGAAAGGACTTACTCTCCCCAAATCTTAACTGAGTTTCATCTGTAACAGTTGTTATAAACCAACTGAGAGAAAGATGACATGATTTGTATGTTGAGACAAAGAGGCAGAGGCTTACCTGTATATGTGTGTATCTTTTCATCCAGGTGGATTAATTTCTTTATCAAACATTATTTTCTTGTTTTGAGTTCCCCTCAAAGTAGATTATGAATTAAGGACTTGAATTCAAGAAGATTTTTTGGGAGGTGATCCCAAGAAACAGCAGAAGAGAAATGGATTACTCAGACAGAAAATGAAGATAAAGATTTGTTATCAGGCCTGTTATCACTGTGGTTGACTGAATCTCAGTCTCTCTGAGGAACTGAGTACACTGGGTACAGAACAATGTACAGTTATCCCAACTGAAGGGCACAGAAGATGGGTATTTATTTATTGTTTCCCCATCCATTATTGGTTGAGGGTTGCTTCTGGGAGTATTAACTCTCAGGCAGTTCTAGTTTGTCCTGCATGGAGGAAAGCATGCTTCCCATGTGAGAAAGCAGTCAGAGATAGGATTCCACAGTATTAGCTAGTCATCAGGGTTGTAGTGGTCAATCTTGGGGGTGGGTAGTGGTGTAGGAAATTCACTCAGCAAATGGACAGCATCAGCTGCAATTATTAAATTCTGCCATCTGTTAGATATTAGCCTTAAAATACAGTTGGTGCCTTTTATGAAGATTGGACTTCAACAAGGATTTTTACTGCTAGAATACCAAGACTATTGCTATTAATCAATCTTCTTGTTTTGAAATTGGCTTTTTCATTAAGTAAAGAGAAGATAGAGAAGACAGGACTTTTAATAGATTAGTCACACTAAAAATTAAGTTTTGGCCTTTCAAACCAATTTTTTTAAACTTCACATTAAGGAAACATATCTATGTCTACCTAGACATGTATGTGTGTATGTATGTATGTATACAAAAGAATTTAGTATTTAATATAGGTAATGATAAAAAGCTTAAAAAGAAGACAAAAGTTATTTTATACAAATAAACATTGCCTAATGTAAATAGTTTCCAAAAGCATGACCTGGGACTTGAAATCAATATTGATAAGTAAACAAAAACTCATATCTAAAACCAAGTCATGTACACTTAGCATTCAAGTTACAGTATATATGTTTCCAGCAGTTATTACATAGAACGTGTTGTATGTACCAACACTGATGCTACAAACTTGTCAGAGTTAAGAAAAACATATATATATAGCATTATGAATGTTAGAATACATTTTGCATTCGTATTTTACTTAAACTTCATAAATACATGTGAGGAAAGTATGATTCATATTTTAGGAAAAATATGGGGAGTGAGAGTGAACAGTTGGGTGATTTGCTTTAGGTCACAATACTAGGAAAGGCTGAAGCCAAAAATCAGCCCAAATTTTCTTCCAACTTGTGCCTACATACCCGAAGACAATGCATTCCTGGCTACTTTTTCACTCAGAACTTTTGGCCAGACCAGCAGGACCAAATTTCTTGAGCTGCCTGTGAATGGAGGGTTTCTTGGGATGTAATATTTTGAGTTCTATAATCAGGACAATCCCAGGCAAACAGGAAAAGTTGAGCCCTCTGACACTTTACATATGCACATAATTTTAAAAGCACCTCCTAAAGTCTGTGGTACTCATACTGCTCTGTATACATTCTCCAGAGTCACAGTTCTGGAAGAGCACACGGCTGATCTTTTAAGATTAGTAATATTCTATAACTTTCTTTTTTAAATGAATCCATTTTTTCTTAAATGGTTCCCAAGAATGGCATTAGCCGTATCAGTGGTCTAATATCCTTCCTGGAATATATTTCACTCATTTTTCACTTATATCCATTTACATAAATACTAAAAAGAAAACCATTCAAATAAAAGAAGGCATATACCCAGTTGTTCCAATATTGAAATGAAGATAAGAAATGAAAAACTACCTATCGAAAATAGCTTTATAGAACTTAATAGTACACTTAAAGCTTGAGTCATTAGAAGTCCAATATCTTTCCATTTATAATTTGAATATATTTGGGTGGCTAAAGGGAAAATCAGAAGTTCTAATGTTGTCATTTGATCGAAACCTTGAGAAACAAACAGCTACCACAATGTTGCTGTGTAGTAGTATGTGTATCTGTAGGAGGCTGTTGACATTCAAAAGGAAAAAAGTTAGGTCGGCAGCTAAAAACCAGCACAGCTAAATTCCTCACTTCTAAACTCAGTGATTCCATTCCTTGAGGCTTCCATAGGACAATTGTTTATCTATATACCTGACTTCTGCTGTAGGTACCGTCTTCTAATTTTCTGTGTGACTGTAGGAATGTATTTTTCTTTTTTGGATGCTAGTTTTATAACTGACAAATTGTGGAGCCTGGAGGAAGTCAAACTAGACTGAGTTAGAGAAGTTGACCTGATGACAAGGAACATGATAGCTGGCCCGAGATTAATGGGGAATCACAAGGTGGAGGTGGGGCCCACTCTGTATCTTGGCCACACATGCCATCCTGTTTACTTCAAGGTATCATCATGTGGCCATGAATGCAACAAAGTAAGCATTATATAACAAAATGTGAACAATACGTTTATGGTGCATAAGTAATGTTGAAAGCTGTGGTATGAAAAATATTCTGAGTTGAGAGATAGCAATTTCAAAATGATGAGGTAACTGACTCAGGTAGGACAGTGTCTCTATAATTCAACCAATAATAAATTGATTAAACCATTTCAAGGTAAAATCTAACAGTAGCTAAAGGGAAGGCAATTACATAAACATGGTTGGTACATACTTTATTTAGAATATTTCTTGTTAGACAATGATTACCTGTTATAAAATTTTTGAACCTCTAGGCCCTACAGTGGGTACTCCCTCAATTAAAAAAAAATACCCTTTGGTACCTTTTTCAATTTTTTTTCCTTGAACAGTCTATGTTTTATGTATATATATATACACTCACATAAAATTGAATAGCCATTTGAAATATTGGAAGTTTCACATCCTGAGAATATCAGTTCAATAACTGCTTTAGCTTAATGGGAGTCTCTAAAAAATTCTGGGAAAACAGAAAAGATTATCTCATTATACGTTAGTTTGTCTTACCTAGTGGGCAGGAATTCATTCAAAAAATACATTTAATGCTGAGAATACTTGATATCAAAGTAAAGATTAAAAAGTGAAAAATTCATTGTATTGTTTTTGTATACAAGACATGAAACTAATTTATTATCCTGATAAATTTCCTCTGGTCTCTCAGTTGAATCTAATAATTGGCCCTAATTGAATCTCATGATTATAGAGGAATAAAGTATAGTCAGAGAGGTCTATGTGCTTACATATATCTCTGACAGTACATATCAATACAGATAAATTTGACTTGAAAAGTTTAGAATTCAAAGAACTTATGTCACTGAAAATGGATTTGGTTTATGATACACAAAGTATCAATCTTAAGGAGTTTTCCTCTTTTTATCCATTATATAATTATATTACTGGTATATAATAAGAAACATTTCTATTAAGTTCTAATGAATTAATAAATAAGTTATTATAAATGACAAATTGTCTTTTTTGTGGTTGTTGTGTAATTATTATCAAACTGTGCTAGGGTTTTTAAGCAACCACATTTCCATATCTCTTAGTAAAGGAAAAGAGGCATTTTTAACTTTTCTATTATATGTGCAAATAATAAGGACTTTTACAAAAGTATATATAAAGTATATACAGTACATATAAAATAAATGAAATGTATATAATCATAATTCATGTAAAATATATATTATGTCATATTATAATAGTTATATATGGATTATATATTTCTATATTATTTTATATAGCCTATATTATTATATGTTTATCTATATCTGATACATATAATATATAGCATTTAGAATGGTTAAGCCACCAGTGATGTATTGATGACCTATCAGATTATTAGGAGACAAGAGGTTTCAGAACCAGCGAGAAAAGTACTTTTCTCCAAATGGCTTTCCTTCTATCCTTCCTTTGGATATGTGGGAAGTTGCTAGTTGGTGTTAGGAAGAGGAGTAGGCATGCAGAAGATTCACAGGAAGAAGCTCTAAATGTAAAGATTATGCAATCTTTGTGAAAGCCTTTCTCACTTCTTCTGGCTTTACCCAGGGCATTGATTTCAGTCCCTAAAATGTGATATCTACAACCAAAAAAAAATTAATTTAACAAATATTGGTTGATGTTCTACTAAGTGCTCTTCACGTCAGTGATTAAAAAAAAAAAACCAAATGAACAAGGCAAACTCGGCCCCTGCCCTCCTGGAGCTTTTATTCTAAAGATGGTGTTGTCAGAAACAAAAAGAAAGTAGGCAGAATCACAATAAATAAAGATTGCAATAAGTATGAAGAAGGAGGGCGCCTGGGTGGCTCAGTTGGTTAAGCAGCTGCCTTCGGCTCAGGTCATGATCCAGGGGTCCTGGGATCGAGTCCCATATCAGGCTCCCCCTTGCTCTGCAGGGAGCCTGCTTCTCCCTCTCCCTGTGCCTGCCACTCTCCCTGCTTGTGCTCTCTGTCAAATAAATAAATAAAATCTTAAAAAAAAAAAAAAAGTATGAAGAAGGTAATAAATGAAATAATAAGATAGTGACCTGGGGTATAATGAAATGGGAAGTCATTGCCTCTACTTTAGATAAGCTGATTAGGGAGGATCAAATCTCTGAAAACCCTTCCAGCTAAATGTACTCTTGCCTTACTGAATGCTAAGACAAAAGTGAGGAATGAGTCTGAGGATCAGATTTACTTTAACCAGAATAATAAAATTTATTTTAATAAGCAACTATAATCAGTCCATACCCATATATATGCATATGCATTTTTTTTTAATATCAAGTACTGATTAACTTTCTCTCCAATTCTTTACATTGCAGCTGAGGAAATGGAGGCTCAGAAAGTCTGCAAGCCAAATAAGTTAATGAAATCCAAAACTTCTCCAAATAATTCTCAATTTAAATATTTGGACAAACATACGAGGAAGACAAAAATACTCTAAGGAACATAATACACATTTAGAAGATTGTTATGCCTTAGAAAACTCCTATAATTCTAGAGGTTTTGGTATGTAGCTAATGGAAAAAGAAGAAATTAGAATTTTTGAAAAATGCTAAGAAACATAAAAGCAAACAAACTGAAAACTACAGTCCCCCAAAGGCAGAGCATATCTAGCACACCCTAATAACATGGTGTTAGCTTTTGTCTTAAATCTTAAATCTTTTCTCCTACTATCTCAGGGTACTGGGGCTTGTCAAATAACCATGAGGATATATTATCAGTACTTTGATTAGATTAAATGAAAAAGTAGCCTTTGATTTACAGAAGTTCATATCATAGCCAACTCCTATTTGAAACACTTCTGGTCCTTAAAGCAACACTGAAACCTGAGGCATCTTGCTGACAGTATGACTTATTTTTTAATATTTGTAAAGGGCAATAAGTGAGAATGAGTTCTTATATCATTTTACAAGCTAGATGGCTGGTTAGTAGTCATTTTTATTCTGACCTGGTTTGAACTTGCACAATACTCACATTGCCCCTGGCATTTGACTGTGTGCAGATTACATTTTGTTTCTCCCTCCAGAAATTGGGCACTGCCTGGGAAATCAGAAATTCCTAGAAAGCCATACTCCAAACCTATTGATTTAAAAGGCTGACATGAGCTACTTTCTTTTGCCCCAAATTCCACTTTCAAATCTCGCTTGTATATGTGATAGTTTATTCAAGAATCGACTCTAAAAATTAGTACTCTAAAACTCTGGGTCCGTGTCTCAATCTTTGAACAGATACTGGATCAACCATTTGACAATTTAAAAAAATCAGATATATTAATAACTAATTATGGGTTAGGCAGAGTAGCAAAAATTTAGATAACTAAAATTAAAATACTTTAATTGGTTATTTCTATTTCACAGACATATCTGAGATGTACACACATAAAACACTAACATATTTCTTAACTCCCACCCTTCCTGAATGATACAGATAAAGGAAAATGAATATGGGCTCATTCATTTATTCTTACAACTTAAAAAACAAAACAAAACACAGCTACATAAACAGCAAAGATGTGTGTTATGATTTTATAGCAATTAGGATTGATTAAAAGAGCAAACAGGATTGGATATGATGCTCTAATATGTTACTGAAATTAACATGGGATTTTAACAAACTCTGACAACTGCAATGTTATAAGCAGTGCTGGCATTTGGGCAAAATGCTGCAAGAGTACCTTTCTTAGTCTAAGGGGAATCAGAAAACCATCCTGGAGGAAGTAATTGAGGGCTGAAGAATCAGTAGAAGTGAAATCTAGTAATGGTGTTAGGGAGTAAGAGAGGGAAAGTGATGTTCTGATCAGAGGGAATATACATGTGGAAGATGAAAGCAAAAGGTAACTTGGTTGACAGACAAAATTAGTGAGGTTTGCTATGCCAGAGCATGAAAGAAGAAGGTAGGAGGGAGGTGAGGTGTTTTGAGGAGGCTGAAGAAAGAGAGATCAGGTAATAGGTTAGAGAGAGAATGGTTGTCCACACTAAAGGAATGTTAGCAGGGTTGGTATAATTAAGAGTTTCTCACCCTGGACAATAATGATACCTTGCTGTGGCTAATCCCTTGTTGTGTGGAAGAAGGAGAGCTGTCCTCTTTATTATAGACTGTTTAGCCAACACCCTAGCCTCCACACATCAGATGCCAGTATCATAACACCCTTCAAGTTATGATAATCAATATCTCAACATTGCAAGTGTCTGTCCAGGGGACAAAATCACTATTGGTCCAATAGCACATTAAAAGGATTGCATAACATGACCAACTGGGATTTATTCCAGGAATGCAAGGATGGTTCAACATAAGAAATCAATCAGTGAAATATACCACATTAAGAGACTAAAAAGAATAAAAAATATGATTTTGTTAATTGATGCATAAAAGTGATTTGACAAAATCTAACACCCTGTCATGATAAACACATTCAGAAAACTAGGGATAGAAAAGAACTTACTTAAAATGATAAAAAGCATTTAAGAAAAGCCTAGAGCTAATATTATACTCAATGGTGAAAGACTGAAATCTTTCTTTTTTTTTTTTTTAAGATTTTCTTTATTTGAGAGAGAGAATGAAATAGAGAGAGAGAGCATGAGAGGGGGAGGGTCAGAGAGAGAAGCAGACTCCCCGCCGAGCAGGGAGCCCGATGAGGGACTCGATCCCGGGACTCCAGGATCATGACCTGAGCCGAAGGCAGTCGCTTAACCAATTGAGCCACCCAGGCGCCCGACTGAAATCTTTCTAATAGGATCAGAAACAAGACATGTATGCCCTCCTTCACAACTGTTATTCAAATTGTACTGGAAGATGCTTTAGTTAAGAAAATAAAAGATACAAATTGAGAAGGTGAAAAATAAAACCATCCCTTTTTGCAAATGGCATGATCTTATATTAAGAAACAAAATAGATGAACACAGGGGGAGGGGGGAAAAAGGAGAGAGAGGCAAACCATAAGAGTCCCAACTATAGAAAACAAATTGAGGGTTGATGGAGGGGAGGTGGGCAGGAATGGGCTAACTGGGTATTAAGGAGGGTACTTGTGATGAGCACTGGATATTATTAAGTGATGAATCACTAAATTCTATTCTTGAAACCAATATTACACTATCTGTTAACTAACTGGAATTTAAATAAAAACTAGACACAAAAAAATTAATAATAAAATAAAAAGGAAAAAAAATCCCAAAGAATCCTCAAAAAAGCTACTGAACTTAATAAATGAATTCAGCAAAGTATCAGGATACAAGATCAACACACAAAAATCAGTTGTGCCCTATGCACCAGCAAAAAAAAAATCTAAAAAACAAATTAAGAAAACTAGTCCATTTACAGTAGCATTCAAAAGAAAAACTTATGAATAACCAAAGAGGCACAGGACTTGTACACTGAGAACTACAAAAAATTGCTGAAAGAAATTAAAGAAAGCCTAAATAAATGAAAAAAATTCCCCATGTTCATGGATTGACAAAATTAATATTGTTAATTTGTCAATGTCAACTACCTAATGTGATCTACAGATTCAAAGCAATACTTACCAAAATTCTAATAACTTTTTTTACAGCAGCAGGAATTCTCACATATTGCTGGTAGAAATATAAAATGGCACATCTACTTTGGAAAATGTTTAAGTTAAACATGCATATAATCCTTCAATTATAATCTTAGGTATTATCCAAGGCAAATGAAAACATATCTACCAAAATAACTGCTCAAATATGTTAATGACAAGTTTATTCATAACTGCCCTAAACTAGAAGCAACCCAGATATCTATCAGTAGGTGAAAGGATAAACAAATAATGATATATTCCTATAGTGGAATATTACTAAGCTATAAAAAAGAACAAAGATAGTGATACATGTGATTACATGAATGAATGTAAAAAACATTATGCTGGGGAGGTGGAGCAAGATGGCGGAGGAGTAGGAGACCTGGATTTCATCTGGTCTCAGTAATTCAGCTGGATAGGGATCAAACCATTCTGAACACCTACAAACTCAATAGGAGATCGAAGAAAAGAATAGCAACAACTCTCTGAACAGAAAAGTGACCACTTTCTGGAAGGTAGGACATGCGGAGAAGTGAATCCAAGGTGATATTCGGGAGGATAGACGGCGGGGGAGGGGCCTCCATTGGCCACTTCTGGCAAGTGATTGAGCCGCAGAGCACAAAATTGGAACTTTTAGAAGTCCGCTCCGCTGAGGGACGTTGCTCCAGTGGCTAAGCGGGGGGTGGAATCCTCGCGGGACAGTGCGGTCTCAGGACCCTTAGGGTCACAGAAAGACCAGGGCTGCCTGAGTGCGGCAGAGCTCCCAGGTATCAGAGCGGGGAAGCCTGCTGCAGAGACGGAGCCGAGGCGTGGGCTCTCAGCTCGTGGTTGCCATAAACTGTGATCCCCGTACAGTCAGGCCACTGCTCCTCCAGCAGGGACCCCACAAGCGATCCGGGGAGACTCCCCTTCCTCCCCAGGAGGAGCAGTGCGGGAGTGCACCACAGGGATCTGCTGGGTTTGGAGACTCCACATGGGGTTGTGTGCCAGAGATAGAAAAACTCGGTCACAGGCCAGGTGAGCACGGAGAGCAGCTGGAGACCGGGGAGATGGGAGTGACTGACTGCTTTTCTCTGAGAGCTCACTGAGGAGTGGGGCCCCAAGTTCTCTGCTCCTCCAGGGTGGAGATTGGGAGGACACCATTTTCACTCTCCTCCTCCAAAGCTGTACGGAAAGCTTGCAGGGAACAAAAGCTCCCGAGAAAAAACCCGAGTAGATTACTTAGTCCAGACTGGCAAGGGCGGGGCAATTCCGCCTCTGGCAAAGACATTTGGGAACCACGCAACAGACCCCTCCCCCAGAAGATCAGCAGGAACAGCCAGCCAAGACCAAGTTTACTGATCAATGAGAACGGCAGAACTGCAGAGCTAGGGGAATACTGCACATAGAATTCATGGCTTTTTTACCATGATTCTTTAGTCTTTCAAAGTAATTTTTTTAACTCTTTTTTTTTTAAATTTTTCTTTTTCCCTTTTTCAACCAACGTCTTATCAATGCCTTTTTTTTTTTAAGATTTTATTTATTTATTTGACAGACAGAGACTGAGCGAGAGAGGGAACACAAGCAGGGGGAATGGGAGAGGGTGAAGCAGGCTTCCCGCTGAGCAGGGAGCCCGATGCGGGGCTCGATCCCAGGACCTGGAATCATGACCCGAGCCGAAGGCAGATGCTTAACAACTGAGCCACCCAGGCGCCCCTTATCAATGCCTTTTTTAAAAAAACATTTTTATTTTTCATTTTTAGAGTCATATTCTATCCCTTCATAGTAGTTACCCTTATTTTTGGCATATATATATAAGTCATTCTCTCTTTTAAATTTTGAGATACAGTTTCTTCTAACAGATCAAAATATACCCTAAATCTCTAGTGTATGGCTTTGTTCTAGTCTCCTGCCTGATCACATTCTCTCCCTTTTTTTTTCTTTTTAAACCCTCTTCTTTCTTTTTTCAAACAACTTCTTATCTTATCAATTCCTTTTATAAAATTTTTTATAATTTTCATTTTACAGTCATATTCCATCCTTCATTGTATCAATCCTTATTTTTGTACATATATAAGTTTTTCTTTCTTTAAAATTTTGGGAGGCACTTTCTTCTAACAGACCAAAATACACCCAAAATCTAGTGTGTGGCACTGATCTATGCACCAGCCTGATCATATTTGATCATATTCTGTTTTTTGTTTGTTTGTTTTTATCTTTATCTTTATCTTTTTTCTTTTGTTCCTTTTCTTTTCCCCTAGTTTCAGGTTTTTCTGGCTTGTTTAGAGTATATTTTTCTGGAGACATTGTTACCCTGCCAGCAGTTTGTTCTCTCATTCACCTATTCTCCTCTGGACAAAATGACAAGATGGAAAAAATCACCTCAACAAAAAGAACAAGGGGCAGTACCAACTGCCAGGGACCTACTCAATACAGACATTAGTATGATGTCAGACCTAGAGTTCAGAATGATGACTTTAAAGATACTAGCTGGGCTTGAAAAAAGCATGGAAATTATTAGAGAAACCCTTTCGGGAGAAATAAAAGAACTAAAATCTAACCAAGTCGAAATCAAAAAGGCTATTAATGAGGTGCAATAAAAAAGGGGGGTGCTAACTGCTAGGATAATGAGGCAGAAGAGGGAATCAGTGATATAGAAGACCAAATGATGGAAAATAAAGAAGCTGAGAAAAAGAGAGATAAACAACTACTGGATCATGAGGGCAGAATTCCAGAGATAAGTGATACCATAAGACGAAACAACATTAGAATAATTGGGATCCCGGAAGAAGAAGAAAGAGAGAGAGGGGCAGAAGGTATATTGGAGCAAATTATAGCAGAGAACTTCCCTAATTTGGGGAAGGAAACAGGCATCAAAATCCAGGAGGCACAGAGAACCCCTCTCAAAATCAATAAAAATAGGTCAACACCCCAACATGTAATAGTAAACTTACAAGTCTCAGAGACAAAGAGAAAATTCTGAAAGCAGCTCGGGAGAAGAGATATGTAACCTACAATGGTAGAAACATTAGATTGGCAACAGACCTATCCACAGAGACCTGGCAGGCCAGAAAGGACTGGCAGGATATATTCAGAGCACTAAATGAGAAAAATATGCAGCCAAGAATATGATAACCAGCTAGGCTGTCATTGAAATTAGAAGGAGAGATAAAAAGCTTCCAAGAAAAACGAAAACTAAAGGAATTTGCAAACACGAAACCAGCCCTACAAGAAATCTTGAAAGGGGTCCTCTAAGCAAAGAGAGACCCTAAAAGCAACATAGACCAGAAAGGAACACAGACAATATACAGCAACAGTCACCTTACAGGCAATACAATGGCACTAAATTCCTATCTTTCAATAGTTAGCCTGAATGTAAATGTGCTCAATGCCCCAATCAAAAGACACAGGCTATCAGACTGGATTAAAAAACAAGACCCATCAATATGCTGTCTGCAAGAGACTCATTTTAGACCCAAAGACACCCCCAGATTGAAAGTGGGGGTGGAAAACCATTTACCATGCTAATGGACACCAAAAGAAAGCTGGGGTGCCAATCCTTATATCAGACAAATTAGATTTTAAACGAAAGACTGTAATAAGAGATGAGGAAGAACACTATATCCTACTTAAAGGGTCTATCCAACAAGAAGATCTAACAATTGTAAATATCTATGCCCCTAACATGGGAGCAGCCAATTTTAGAAAGCAATTAATAACAAAAGCAAAGAAACACATCGACAACAATACAATAATAGTGGGGGACTTTAACATCCCCCTCACTGAAATGGACAGATCATCTAAGTAAAAGATCAACAAGGAAATAAAGTCTTTAAATGACACACTGGACCAAATGGACTTCACAGGTATATTCAGAACCTTCCATCCAAAGCAACGAAATACACATTCTTCTCTAGCACCCATAGAACATTCTCCAGAATAGATCACATCCTAGGTCACAAATCAGGTCTCAACCGGTACCAAAAGATTGGGATCATTCCCTGCATATTTTCTGACGACTAAAACTCAATCACAAGAGGAAAGTCGGAAAGAACTCAAATACATGAAGGCTAAAGAGCATCCTCCTAAAGAATGAATGGGTCAACCAGAAAATTAAAGAAGAATTTAAAAAATCCATGGAAACCAATGAAAATGAAAATACAACTGTTCAAAATCTTTGGGATGCAGCAAAGGCAGTCCTAAGAGGAAAGTATATAGCAATACAAGCCTTTCTCAAGAAACAAGAAAGGTCTCAAGTACACAACCTAACCCTACACCTCAAGGAGCTGGAGAAAGAACAGCAAATAAAGCCTAAACCCAGCAGGAGAAGAGAAATCATAAAGATCAGAGCAGAAATCAATGAAATAGAAACCAAAAGAACAGTAGAACAGATCAAAGAAACTAGGAGCTGGTTCTTTGAAAGAATTAACAAGATTGATAAACCCCTGGCCAGACTTATCAAAAAGAAAAGAGAAATGACCCAAATCAACAAAATCATGAATGAAAGAGGAGAGATCACAACCAACACCAAAGAAATACAAACAATGATAAGAACATATTATGAACAACTCTATGCTAGCAAATTCGATAATCTGGAAGAAATGGATGCATTCCTGGAAATGTATCAACTACCAAAACTGAACCAGGAAGATACAGAAAACCTGAAGAGACCTATAACCACTAAGGAAATGGAAGCAGTCATCAAAAATCTCCCAACAAACAAAAGCCCAGGGCCAGATGACTTCCCAGGGTAATTCTACCAAACATTTAAAGACTGAATACCAAAAAAAAAAAAAAAGAAGAAGAAGAAGAAGAATGAATACCTATTCTTCTGAAACTGTTCCAAAAAATAGAAATGGAAGGAAAACTTCCAAATTCGTTTTATGAGGCCAGCATTACCTTGATCCCCAAACCAGACAAAGACCCCATCAAAAAGGAGAATTACAGACCAATATCCTTGATGAATATGGATGCAAAAATTCTCACCAAAATACTAGCCAATAGGATCCAACAGTACATTAAAAGGATTATTCACCACGACCAAGTGGGATTTATCCCTGGGCTGCAAGGTTGGTTCAACATCTGCAAATCAATCAACGTGATACAATACATTGACAAAAGAAAGAACAAAAATCATACGATCCTCTCCATAGATGCAGAAAAAGCATTTGACAAAGTACAGCATCCTTTCTTGATCAAAACTCTTCAGAGTATAGGCATAGAGGGTACATACCTCAATATCATAAAAGCCATCTATGAAAAACCTACAGCGAATATCATTCTCAAACTGAGAGCTTTCCCCCTAAGGTCAGGAACACAGCAGGGATGTCCACTATCACCACTGCTATTCAACATAGTATTAGAAGTCCTAGCCACAGCAATCAGACAACAAAAAGAAATCAAAGGCATCCAAATCAGCAAGGAAGAAGTCAAACTCTCACTCTTTGCAGATGATATGATACTTTATGTGGAAAATCCAAAAGACTCCACTCCAAAACTGCTAGAACTCATACAGGAATTCAGTCAAGTGGCAGGATATAAATCAATGCACAGAAATTAGTGGTATTCCTATACACCAACAACAAGACAGAAGAAAGAGAAATTAAGGAGTCGATCCCATTTACAATTGCACCCAAAACCATAAGATACCTAGGCATAAATCTAACCAAAGAGGCAAAGGATCTGTACTCAGAAAACTATAAAATACTCATGAAAGAAATTGAGGAAGACACAAAGAAATGGAAAAACGTTCCATGCTCATGGACTAGAAGAACAAATATTGTGAAGATGTCAATGCTACCTAGAGCAATCTACACATTCAATGCAATCCCCATCAAAATACCATCCACTTTTTTCAAAGAAATGGAACAAATAATCCTAAAATTTGTATGGAACCAGAAAAGACCCCGAATAGCCAGAGGAATGTTGAAAAAGAACAGCAAAGCTGGCGGCATCACAATTCTGGACTTCAAGCTCTATTACAAAGCTGTCATCATCAAGACAGTATGGTACTGGCACAAAAACAGACACATCGATCAATGGAATAGAACAGAGAGCCCAGAAATGGACCCTCAACTCTATGGTCAACTAATCTTTGACAAAGCAGGAAAGAATGTCCAATGGCAAAAAGACAGTCTCTTCAACAAATGGTGTTGGGAAAATTGGATAGCCACATGCAGAAGAATGAAACTGGACCATTTCCTTACACCACACACAAAAATAGACTCCAAATGGTTGAAAGATCTCAATGTGAGACAGGAGTCCATCAAAATCCTTGAGGAGAACACAGGCAGTGACCTCTTCGACCTCAGCCACAGCAACTTCTTCCTAGAAACATCACCAAAGGCAAGGGAAGCAAGGGCAAAAATGAACTATTGGTACTTCATCAAGATAAAAAGCTTTGCACAGCAAAAGAAACAGTCAACAAAACCAAAAAAACAACCAACAGAGTTGGAGAAGATATTTGCAAATGACATATCAGATAAAGGGCTAGTATTCAAAATCTATAAAGAACTTCTTAAACTCGAACACCCAAAGAACAAATGATCCAGTCAAGAAATGGGCAGAAGACATGAACAGTCATTTTTCCAAAGAATACATCCAAATGGCCAACAGACACATGAAAAAGTGCTCAATATCGCTCGGCATCAGGGAAATCCAAATCAAAACGTCAATGAGGTACCACCTCACACCAGTCAGAATGGCTAAAATTAACAAGTCAGGAAACAACAGATGTTGGCAGGGATCCGGAGAAAGGGGAACCCTCCTACACTGTTGGTGGGAATGCAAGCTGGTGCAACCACTCTGGAAAACGGTATGGAGGTTCTTCAAAAAGTTGAAAATAGAGCTACCATACAATTCAGTATTTGCACTATTGGGTTTTACCCCAAAGATACAAATGTAGGGATCCGAAAGGGTACGTGCACCCCAATGTTTATAGCAGCAATGTCCACAATAGCCAAACTGTGGAAAGTGCCAAGATGTCCATCGACAGATGAATGGATAAAGAAGATGTGGTATATATATATACAATGGAATATTATACAGCCATCAAAGAGAATGAAATCTTGCTATTTGCAACGACGTGGATGGAACTGGAGGATGTTATGCTGAGCGAAATAAGTCAATCAGAGAAAGACATGTATCACATGACCTCACTGATATGAGGAATTCTTAATCTCAGGAAACAAACTGAGGGTTGCTGGAATGGTTGGGGGTGGGAGTGATGGGGTGGCTGGGTGATAGACATTGGGGAGGGTATGTGCTTTGGTGAGTGCTATGAATTGTGTAAGACTGTTGAATCACAGATCTATACCTGTGAAACAAATAATGCAATATATGTTAAGAAAAAAAAAAAAGAACAAGAAGATAGCAGGAGGGGAAGAATGAAGGGGGGGATATCGGATGGGGGACGAACCATGAGAGACGATGGACTCTGAAAAACAAACTGAGGGTTCTAGAGGGAAGGGGGATGGGAGGATGGGTTAGCCTGGTGATGGGTATTAAAGAGGGCATGCTCTGCATGGAGCACTGGGTGTTATGCACAAACAATGAATCATGGAACACTACATCAAAAAGTAATGATATAATGTATGGTGATTAACATAACAATAAAAAATTTTTAAAAAAACACATTATGCTGAGCTTTTTCTATGCTCCCCAGAAAGGGTTCCATATGGCATTGCTGTGGGTTCCCACTGTCACATAAAGGAAACTTTCATAGTGTCTGGAGCCCTTGATGTCCTGCAAGTGAAGGAGGATGTTCTCAAATTCCTTGCAGCAGGAATCCACTTAGGTGGCACAAACCTTGACTTCCAAATGGAATAGTACATCTACAAAAGGAAAAGTGATGGCATCTGCATCATCAATCCCAAGAAAACCTGAGAGATGCTTCTGCTGGCAGCTCAGGCCTTTGTTGACACTGAACACCTGGCTGATGTCAGTGTCACATCATCCAGGAATAGTGGCCAGTGAGCTGTGCTGAAGTGTGCAACTGCTGCTGGAGCCACTCCTACTGCTGGTTCACTCTGGAACCTTCACTAACCACATCCAGGCAGCCTTCCGGGAGCCCAGACTTCCAGTGGTTACTGATCCTACGGTGGACCACCAGCCTCTCACAGTGGTGTCTTCTGTTAACCTGCCTATCATTTCTCTGTGTAACACAGACTCTCCTCTTTGCTATGTGGACATTTCCATCCCTTGCAATAACAATAGAGATCACTCAGTGCGTCTGATGTGGTAGATGCTGGCCCAGGAAGTTCTGCACATGTGTGGCACCATTTCCTGTGAACACCCATGGAAGGTCATGCTTGATCTCAACTTCTACACAGAACCTGAAAATACTGAAAAGGAAGAGCAGGTTGCTCCTGAAAGACTGTGACCAAGGAAGAATTTTAGGGTGAATGGACTGTTCCAGTTTCCGAGTTCACTGCTACTCAACCTGAAGCCACAGACTGATCTGAAGGTGTGCAGGTGCCCTCTGTGCCATTAAGCAGTTCCCTACTGAAGACTGGGTGCTCAGCCTGCCACTGAAGACTGATTTGCAGCTCCCACTGCTCAGGCCACTGAATAGGTGGAAGCACCCATTGATTGGTCTTAAGCTGCTCTTCCATGAAGGCAAACCAAACAGAAATAAGGTTGATGGAAATAAAGTTTCTAAAAGTTGAAAAAAAAAATGCTGGGCTAAATGTCAAGCATAAAAGAGTAACATACTGTATGATTCCATTTAAACAAATCTCTAGAGTCAGGAAAAAAACAAAATTAATCTATAGATATGATCAAAATCTGATCAGCGGCTGTGGGTAGGAGATGTGGTAGAATTGATTCCAAAGAAATGAAGAAAGACCTTTTGTCCATGATAGAAATATTCCATATTCTGATGGGGGTAGGTAGTTACATGGGCATATTCATTTTTCATACTCAAATTTAAAATGTGTATATGCACTGTCTAAGAATTATATCTCAACAAAGTTAACTAAAAACAATATTCTGGGGAGAAGTAAGATGGAGTGAAGGAGATTCCAGTGAAGGAAAGGGTAGGAAAATAAAGAGAAAAATATGCTTATCTAATACTTGAACTTGTGTCTTTATGCACATTTGCAATTCTCTTTTAAGCTTGTTGTTGGCTTTTATTTTTTTGCTACTAGCCTAACATTTTTTAATGCTCAATTGAAAAATGTTAGGCTAGTAGATTTAGAACTATGTTCTACTTACACTGTCTTTCAAAGTTTCTCAGAACCTGGTAAAGCCACCTCAGTTTAACCACTTTTCAGATCTTTTAAGAAATAACATAAATATCTAAATATGTATAATTGTGATCATGGAGTTTAAGTTAGCAGTGTTCTAAGAGCTGAGCTGTGCCAAGGGGACATTCTCATTGGATTTTGCAATTTCCTATCTCTCTTACACACACACACACACACACACACACACACACACTTTTTTCTAACGTTACTCATTCTCTTTCTCAAATGTGCCTAGACATTAATGTTCTAAGGGCAAAAATCAGAATATCATCAGATAAATGAAATGACAGTCATGTTATGATCTGTATCTACAGACTTAAAAAGAATTGAAATCATCAGTTTACTAACAGTAGCTTAAAAATGTATATTACAATTATTTGGAAGAGGGAATCTGAAAAAGCTTGTGACACACTCTCCAACAGCTCCCTCCTTCACTTCTGCCAGACTGATTTCTTTTCAAAATCATTCCCTAAGTGGGTGTAAAGATGGGAAATGGATCAGTGAATTTTACCCTTTATGCATGCTCCTATAAAACACTAGCCACTCACCTTATAAATTTATGGATCAGAGATTACATTTGTAAATAAAAGAAAACAGGGAAAGAGAAATGACATTTTCTATAGAAGAATTGGAAAGCAGCCATCTTATTAACACGAAGGTCGTCAGTCTGGCAGAAAACGTTAATAACACAAATGCTAAATGTAACTCTCAGATGTCTCTTGGAATTGCCAAAATCATTTCCATTAAATTATGAATTAGAGAGACCTAACTATATGAAAGACAAAGTGGCCAGTACTTGAACTGAAGAAAACAACATGAATTGGATTGGTTTGGGAAATAAATAAATATTCATCTTTTCAGCAATTATGCTACCTATATTGACCACCTGTCCACCAACCATAACCTCAAGAAGAGAACAGATGAGATAATAAATGAGAAAGAAAGTTGGAAAAATGATGATAAAAAGTCACTTATCTAGAAGGTCTTATTTTCTGCATTTATGAAAGCATGACTTTAAAGTCCCTGATCTCTTGGTTTGGGAATCAGTGTTGACCCTGACACCCAATTTTTGACCAAATATGATTTTTCTTCACTGAAACCCCTATCAAATAAATATTTAAATATCTCAAGAATAGCCAGCACAGTACATTCTTTAAAATGTTTATTTATTTTTAGGAGGGATTTTTATTTCAAATGAAACTACAATTTCTCCATTCCTCTTCTCGTTTATTGACATGACTATTCCATTCATCATACAAGTCAAATATTTGGGAGTCATTCAAAGCCCCAACCTTTCCCTCCCACCCCCCTACATATTCAATTAGTTATTAAGTCTTATAGATTTAACTTCTATTCTACCAAAGTCTTATTTTTACCCTTAGGATAATGCCTAAGCTGGTAACAGGTGTAAAAGACTTTCCTCATATTCTGGCATTTAACAATAATGATAATAATGGATTAATAATTAATATTTAGCAAACATTACCATGTGCCTGGAGCGGTGTAAATAGCTCTGCTGTGTATGGATTATACCATTTAATCCTCCTGAAAACATGGGTTATGCATTTGCTTAGATTGGCTTTCCTCAACTGCAGACCCTGAGACAAGGACTTTTTTATTTGGGAAGTGATTACAGGAAACACAGGGGTGAGTATGGGGAATGGGAGACAGAGACAGAAGAAAACCTAATAACGTGTCACATTGTTCCTCTGCAGACCCTCTGAGGAACCACATAGTACGCACTTCAGGATTGTTCCATGAAGGGATGGAAAAGATGGCATATTATTCACCTACTCCTTTACTTCATCTGAGGACATTAAATCACTGGCACTTCTGGTTAGTACTTTTGGTTTGCTTTATGTGTTGATGAAAAAACTCCTGGAAGCTCTCAGAAGAAGCAGAGAGCAACACAGAAGCTTAAAGAAGGGAAGCTTGGGTTTCTCCAGTGCCATCTGTGGGTGAGTTTAGAGGCATACTGACAGGATGTGGATTAATCTCCTACAGTACTAATTAATGTCTCCAATTTTCTTTCTTCCTTCTTTTTCTTCTTTCTTTCTTTCTTTCTTTCTTTCTTTCTTTTTCTTTCTTTCTTTCTTTCTTTCTTCCTTCCTTCCTTCCTTCCTTCCTTCCTTCCTTCCTTCCTTCCTTCCTT
>NW_023270855.1:16569634-16729158 GCF_011800145.1 Mirounga leonina
CTTCCTTCCTTCCTTCCTTCCTTCCTTCCTTCCTTCCTTCCTTCCTTTCCTTTCCTTTCCTTTCCTTCTCTTCCTTCCTCCCTTCCTTCCTTCTTTCCTTCCTTCCTTCCTTCCTTCCTTCTTTTATTGGAGAGAGAGATAGCAAGAGAGGGAGGGGTAGAGGGAGAGGGAGAGAGGGAATCTTAAGCCAGTTCCACACCCAGCGCAGAACCTATGCAGGGCTCTATCTCACAGCCCTGAGATCATGACCTGAGCTGAAATCAAGAGTCAGATGCTTAACCAACTAAGCCACCCAGGCACCCCCTCAATTTTCTGATATGGAAATCAACCTAGAAACTTAGGTCAACTAACTTGACCAAGGAAATACAGCAAGTTGTGTAGCCATAATACAAAAACAGGAAGATAGAGTCCAGGGCCTGAAACCTTAGCCATCATGCCACATTGCATCTCTGCCTCTTAACTGTCAGCCATATTGCAGCTCCATGGACAGGACTTGTTTTTTCTTTGCTTTTAATCTTCTTTATCTCTCTCTGGCTACCGTGTTCTTCTGTCCTTGGTAATCTTGAAAACACCAAATAGTATTCCAAATCTCTATCAGAAATCCTTTCTTTTTATTTTTAAAATTTATTTATATCTTTATCAAAATAACACACACACATATATATTTATGAAGCCAAAAAGTGTGAGAAGTCTGAGAACAGTAACAAAAATGAATACAGATCTCCCTAGTCTATACTCTATAAGTATCCACTTTCAGTCCTCCAAATGTTTCCACAGGCATTTACCTCTCTATCTTTAAATAATATGCATGTTATGACAATATCTTGATCCATAAGAGAATTCTCCATTGGTGTCCAGTTATGACAGGTGATAATATAACTCTTTTACATCCCTATTGCCCTCTCCAGGTCCCCCAGCATAATCCTATCTTGGTTTTTCTTTAAATCCATACTCAGTGTTCTAATGATTATGACTACCCAAATACTGTCTACTGCAGATCCAAATAATATGACCACATTTTCTTTTTTTAAACAACTCTTCATTTTCTTTAAGAGTTAATAATTTCTCCATAGCTTCGTGTCCTTTGATGTCTTAGCATGTATGAATAAATCTTCTTTGCTTTTATGAATGAATCTTCTTTGCTTTTAAAGAGGTCTATAAAACCCTTTTGCTAAAATGTTCTCCTGGTCAATCCTGCCAAATAATCAGTCCATTCCTTTAATTTCCCTCAAGTTATTTCTTTGAAGTCCTTCATACATTGCTTCAAGATGCATTTGTTCTTCTCTAAGCCTGTGGAACTGCTGTTATTCAGGGGCTTCCCTTAGTCACTCTCCTTATTGGTCTATTCCCTGGCTTTTGGGGCATCTCCTCAAATGTCTGATTACAGGGGGTAAGTTTCAATTAATTTCAGAGTATGGAGAAGTTTCCATACTTATTTGCTTGAGTTTCCACTCTTACTTGCTTAGGATATTTCTCTTTTCCTACTATGCCAAGATTTGGGTCTTTACATTCATTGTGTTGGACACTGGCATCCTTTGAATCCTAAGACCTATACCTTTTACAGTTGGGCTATTTTTGTGATAATATGTTTTATGTTATTTTCCCCTCCACCTTTTTTTCTTTTATCTTGTCTATGTTTTAGAAATTCCCTAGGTTGTTGAACTTTATACATGAATTCTTTAACTTTCTTACCTTATTGCTACTCTTAGCAACTTATTTTTATTTCTAGTTTCCTTTCTGGATAATTCCCTTAACTTTAGTCTCACAACTTACAAATTACAACTTATATATTATTTCTAATTCTTTTATTGTTTGTATCCTTTTATTTAACTTGTTTTCTTGGATGAAAAAAAGCTTTTATAATATTAATTAAATTGGTTAAAAAAGAAATTGGTGATTTTTTGAGGTTTTTTTATTTGTTTCTTTATAATACCATTTAATAGTACTAAGTTGTTATTTAGTTGTAGGCCTCACCCTCTTATATTGAGGGCTTCCTCAAATGTCTAGTAAACCTAGCTATTCATTCATGTATCTCTATTTATGAATGTGATTTATTGGCTGGTGGTATTAATTCTTAGGTTATCAAGGTTGACTATTTTTCATTGAAAAATTCCTAAACATGAATATTTATGAGTCTATAATTGGAGTCTTTCCATTTCTCCAAAGAAGGATCAACTAAACTCTCAGTTTTCTAGCTGAAGTCTCATGCTATTTTATTTTCTATCTTAAGGCTGAAAGTTTATAGCCTCCCTAGCTCAATTTCTCTGCAAATATTCCTTCAGTTTCCCTATGGAGGTCATGTGTGGGGGTGTGTGTGAGAGAGACAGGCAGACAGATAGTTCACTGATGGGAGAAGGTGGACACCTGGGAGCCCAATTGGAAGACTTTCATATAAGCCTTCTATTTTCAGTCTTAGCATCCCCCCCTACTACTAACTTTCATGCTACAGGTGGCTTCTGCTCCTAATCCTTTTGGGGGAATCTGCAAGGTAATTCACTTATTTCTTGCAGTTTTCTTTGTGTCAGGGCACTTTGGTGTGACTTTTTTCCTCTCTTCATTTCCTTTCACCATGTATTCTTCTGCTTTGTGTTTCTGTATTTTTGAATTATACTGTCTCTGTTTCATTAACAATGGAATTTTTGTTTCTGCTGCTTGTTCTCCTAGCTTTTATGAGTCTTTCAAGGGAGGACAGGGGGTGAGAAATCTCTTTGCTTAACATCTTGAGACTAAAAATAACACTTTTGTGAAGTCTTCTTTCTTGACCATGAATAGCAATTATCCTTCACCTCTTCTGAGCTAACATTCTATGTCTATATTTAATGTTCTTTTATTGATTACATTTATCATGATTCTTTACTGATTCCTGTGTTTCTGTTGACCTATCAGACAGGAAATTTGTCTTTTCTTAAATTTACATCCACATAATTTCACATAAGACCTAGCACATAGAAGGTGCTTAATAACCATTGGTCGAATCGAATTAATAATGCAAGAAGCAAGAGGATGTCATTACTTCTTTTCATCTCTCCCTTCCTGCAACACACAGAAACTCAGCTTTCAACATCTCCAAGGCTTGATTCATCAGGTGAATAAAGCAACAGCTAATAACAAACTTCATTCAAGTTATGTGATAGCTAGATGGGAAAGAGGCTCACACCGTGAATACAAATATAGAGCTCTTCAATTAATGCTATCGCTCATCCTGCCATTGCAATCATTCCTCTCCTCTCTTTTAGTTTACTTATACCCTCCTGTCCTGCCAAAGTCTGTGACTAGAATACTGAATACTCATACACCCACACATAACTGAAGAGTCTATTCTTTAGTACATGGATTGTATGCCACTACCTTCTTAAACTCTTCCTGAGTTTTCCAACTGGAAATCATCTCCTGCTCTTTTGAACTCTGTAATACTTTTGCTATCATAGTGTCTGGCTGTGAGCATTCAAATCTCCATTGAATGGACAAAAAAATGAATGGTGACTGTACATGAAGAGAGGATTGTTCTAGCTGTGTGCCCATACCACTGAGGGATATCCTAGAGAGATGATTCTCCTAGCCCATTGTGTAGGTGGGGGCTTTTGACTAATGTGTTTTAGTAACATGATACCATTATGTGTAATTATTCATTGCTGTGTGCAACCTGAGATAATCTGCAGCTTCATAGAGGTCTCCAGTTAACACTAGAGCGCTATCTAGGATTAACTAGATGACAAAGGAGAGTTATCATTGCATCCTAACCACCTGAGTCAATCCTCTAGGACAAACAGGGCAATGCAGATTCAATAGTCTCATTTTGCCAGAGTTAGTGAATTTGTTTATTGAATTTGATTACTACATCCTGCAAATATTTTTAATTATCTCTTAATTTAATCTTAAGATTTTAATGTTATGATCTTTCTTCAGAAATCAAGCCCTTTTCCTAGAATTTACAATGAAGTTGTTCACATATTGAGCAATCTATTTTATTGCATTAATTACTCCCAGGCTCACATTTTTCATATGATAATTTGTTATTTACTTATCTTCTCAACCAATAATTAGACCATAAACTGAATAAGTCATGATTCTGGAAACATATACATATGCCTCTCATTTTTCAGCAGGAGGGTACAAAAATTCGGCATCTTTTTTCATTAAGATGAAGCTAATTTGAATAATATCAATATTTGTGAATGCATTTGGTTAGTACTTAATCCAAAGTAATTAGACCCTCTATTTATTATTCTAAACATTCCTTGCCTCTTTAGAAGTTAAAAGCAATATATTACTTCCACCCCTATCCTTCCCTTCTAATCTCATCTCCTACCACTCACTTGAACTCAGTTTTCTTGTCAAGAACCCCAAGAGATAGCAGAGCCTGAGGAAAGGCACTCTGACTTTCATCTTCACAACCCAGTACCAAAAGTATTGCCTGGGAACTAACAAGTATTTAATAAGTGATAGTGTAATCAGTAAATGCTCCATTATTACTGTTCATTATTCTATAAATGCTATACATTTTGACCACTTTCGTTCATTTCTCTCTTCTTATGGTTGCTTTTCCACCCAATGAAATTTCCTGCCATTTCTCAATGCCATGGTCACTCTAAATCATTATGTGACCTGCCTGGAGGATCTGGTCCTTCTGACACTTAATCCCACGCTCTCCTATGAACCTTTGTGTCTGTTTTCCCTATTTTACCGTGAGCTCCTTGAGAAAGGAATTTCTGAGTACCTGAGAAATTACAGGTGCATTAAGGTTTGATTGAACTGATCCCTAAATTTCAAATAGAGTTTTCCCCGAGGTGCTGAACAATGCAGTGCAGAGGTTCTGCAACTTTTTCTGATCATGTTGCTCTTACTCTCAGTAATTTTCTTATGGCATCCCTAGGCCAAAATAAATATCTAACAATCTCATTTATAAAATAGTCTGGTTCAAACAATTTATGTTCTAACAACTTAGGGGGCTGTTTGAAAATCATAATATGTATATATTGGAAGAAAAATAATACTTTTATTCCATTCATGAATAACTACTTTTACTTATGACAAGTGTGTTCCTGTTAGGCAAAACACAACTTCTCAAACCTCGGAATAAGGGTGCTCTGTGTTATTTCCTATTCTATACTGATTGTCATGCAGTATTTGCTTCTTATCAAAACAATTGCGGGAAACCCAGCTTCAACAAAGATATGATAGTGAAAGGAAAGTAATACCATATAATATTGAAAGAAACCTCAAAGTAGTAGTTCATGCAGTAACTGACAGATGTCGAACATCAGGGGTGTTTCTCTGAAACATTTTAATTCTGCCCTGTGATGCTTCTCTGAGTTCACTGGGGTATACTGGGGTGCCTTGGCTTTCAGTTTAGGAATGCAGAGTATGGTGGTAAAACCCACTGATTTTGGCAAGAGAATGCCTGGTTTTGAACTCTGGCTCCACTGTTTAAGAGCTGTTTGATGGTGAATAATTTCTTTTATCCCTCTGTGTCTCATTTTACTTATCTGTAAAATGTGCAATGATATCACTTATCTCTTAGGGGTTTTATGAAAATAAATGTTAGTCTATGTATAGAACTTGGGAAAGTACCTGGGACTATATAATGTGGGTCGCTAGTCTTGTTACCATTACTAATTTGAACTGAGTATCACACATTTGCAAGAGAGATGAGTCAAATGCTGTACGGCATCCCTGTATGTCCTCAGTGGGCTACCACTTTCCTTATACCGTCTACGACATTTTTTTATTCATAATGAATCTAATGAAACGATACCATTTGAAACACACTGAGTAATTACTGTATGTCAGGCACTGTGCTAAACCTTTAGATTCATTAATACCAATTAATCCTCCAAACAACCATAAGAGATAGGGCTACTATTATTCCCCAGTTTTACAAGTAAGAACACTGGTGAGGCTAGAAAAGTCAAAATGTCTGTCCCAGTTCAACCAGCTCATAAGCGTCTTCCCTGACCAGTATTCAAATCTAGATACGACTGACTGCCAATGTGAATTCTTCACTACTCCCTCTTCGTTTGTACCAAAAGGGAAAGACAGATTCTATCTCTACACTAAGAATCTCAGATCTTCTTGTGACTGAAGGAAGAAGCAGAGATCACGAAACCAGGTTTAGGTTTGGGTCAGGATCCAGGAGGCCTTATATTCACATCACTCACAATGCTAGCTTCATCTCAATCACAATCCTGACAACCCTGTCAACCTGCTCATCATTTTTTCCTGAAGTACTGATTTAGAGTAAAAGATAGAGAAATCCTCAGGGCTGCTGAATATTAAGTGAAAATCTTAGTGGAGTCTTCATAAGAGATGTCACCTTACTGCAGGATTCATCTATAAAAGGAATTTATTTTTCCCAAATTTGCCATCTTTGAGAAAAACTATTTTAGAAATATACAGAAGCTGAATATGTGCATAGTCCACCTTCCAAGAAACAATGGATGGTATTGATTTCTTCCAGCCATTCACATCTCTATATGAGTTTATGGGATCCTAAATCAAGAAGCAATTTTTGTTTTTTGACAATGATATAGAAAGTACCTACTTTCCCCATGATAGTATACCTGGTTTATGTGTTTTTTTTCAATTAAAAAAAAAGGTTCTTCTATTGTTGAGCAGAGCTGTGTATGTTTTAAAGTCAAACTTTTAATAAAAGTGAATATTTACATATCCTAAATCAAAAAGCAATTCTGCTTTTTTGACATTAATATTTAAAAAGATGATTCTTCCATCTATTTTCATAAGACTCTGTTCACTGCTTTTTGAATGCCTCTGATGTAAATATCAGATGTAGAGAATGTAAAGCACTTTTCCTGAAGAAGGACACTAGTCCGATACATTTTTGGCCATGTAAAATATCCAAAGGTGACATAACAGCTAAATATAAGTGCTCAAATATATTACAAAAATTTTAAAATACCACCCATAGGTAGTTTAAAATTGACCTACCCTTGAAAATAACTATAAACCCTTGAAAATAACTGTGTGGAGAAGAAATATATGAAAATAATTTAATATGTAAAAAATTATAATAAAAAGGAAGAGTGGGAAGAGGCATTAACAATTTTTGAATCTGTTTGTAGTTCCTTTGTCAAAAAGCTGATACAGCTGTATACAAATACAAAGTATGTGTGTACATATGAATAGAAATATCGATCTGTTTGCTTTCCATTTAGATTTATATCACAGGATCATCATCAAAATGATCCTTGGTAAAAGGAAGAGAATAAAAAAGATACCATTTTTGTAGATATTACTCAGATCCTCTTCAAATTCGTTCAAGAGGCAATAAATAATATAAAATGAATTATTATGCATTCTAAATAAGAATATAGTGTAAATATAGACTCAAAATAGTTATGCTGTTTTAAAAAGTCAGCAGCAGAACTGCTGGTTCTGTTTAGAGTTAAAAATTATATCCAAGAAGATAAACCTCTTTTTTAACTGGGCAGAGAAAAACGATGTCAGATAATATCTTACTTACAGTATTATGACTTCTTTTAACGTACTGTAGATTTATTTTCTTTTGGCTTTGGTAGGTTTTAAATGAGAAAATTAACAATAAAAGATTACAGATTGTTTCAGGACATTACATTATTTCACTCTAAAATTTTTCCCACATCTACAAAAAGCTAACTTTTTTTTGAGAATGAATATGGAAACCACAGCCACTGGATTTGCATATTAAAATCTAAATCTCAGTGTCTGCTCCATAGTCCTGGGTAAGTCTCTTTACCTCCATAAAATTCAGGGTCTCAGTGTTCAGTGAAGACTGTAAATTAATATCTACTTTACTTGAGTTTCATGTAATGCTCATTTCTTCTTAAAATGTTAAGCTTAATTTATATGACCATACTTTTTATAATGTTAGTAAAATAAGAAAAAACTTCACTTTTGCCATGATTAATATTCAATTATTTCAAGTTGAATAGATGAAATATAAACAATCAGGCTCACTGACAACTTAGTTTATTACAATTTATTTAATATTTTGAATGTTATTTATAAAATTGAAATATTCTGTTTTCCTTTGTGTTTTAAATGCCTGACCAATCAACTTTCGGACTTTAACAAGGAAAATACTTCTAAGTATTTAAATCTTATATATTACCCTCATAAAATAGTAAATCTTAACTTCTAAATATTTCCAAACTTCTAAATATTTCCAAACTTTTTAAAATAAAAATTAGTAATTTTTAAAATATATTTTTATTTAAACTGTAAGGTTTTTAGTCAGTTATTTAATTACAAAGTCTAACTGGGCAAAGGCCCCTTCAGAGTTTTAAGTATTACAAGCATTTTATACACACACACACACACACACACACACACAGAAACAGTTCTAATTAGCACAGACTTAAATCTAAAATTTAAATCCTAAGTTTAACTCAAAGGTATGAATACTATGGGTTTTATTTATGTCATTGTCTATATTTCATTCTAAAACTTCCCGTACAGATAGACTTTCATCCTCTAAGTAGTTTTACCACATCAAATGAATTAAAACTTTTTTGTGGTGGGGGGCAGAAATTTGAGGACAAAATGTAGGTACAGGGAGCTAACTATGTCTTGGGTGATTTTCTGCATAACACTCACACAGACACTCTGAACCTTAATTATATTTGTATCTACTATAATAACTGGAGACATCAAGTTTAAACCCTTCAGATGGAGGTAGAGTTTTGCTGGCCCTAGTTACTCTTAAATAGCTTCTTGTGATTCGATTTTGCAACTCCTGACCCAGGTTGCAGCTAACTTTGTTCAGCAAACTCTTTACAGCTCAATTAATTCCATATCCATTTCATATTATTCTCATGTGGCTAGACTACAACTCTTATAAATACTTCTCTAACTTCGGGGTCATAACTCTGAAATCAGGCTAATTATACACATTAGCACCTAACATAAAAACTCAAAGACTGTAGAACAGAGAAGTACACCATCTTCAGAAATTCACCAACACACCTGGAGCATGGTCAAACATTACTAAACTACTCAGTGTTTATCACTTGGGAAAATTTAAAACTCTCGGCCATTTCATTTTGATCTTTTAAAGTCTAAAATATGATTAATGACATACTTAAAAAGCAATCTAATTTTAAGCAGGAAAGGTTATTTATTTTGCCCTCTCACAATATACACAATAAAAAGTGGCATTTTTGACATCTACATGAATGGCAACTGCAAATGAATGTTCTTGAATCTGGTATGAATGAATATGCAGTCACGTCATAATTATATAGAAAATCGAATCAATTTAATGTTTAGTTTTCAAATGAATAATGGAAATTTTAGGGAAATAGAAATGCCATGAGTACAATTTTAAAGCAACAAAGATATATGATAGTCATTTCTTTAGCTTTCATCTGTAAAGTACCTGTTTATTAACCAGGTCAACAAAGTTTCTCTTACCTACTAATAAGATAACACTTAAGGAAATCAGTGTAGTTTTATTATTATCATCATTAGTGACCACAACAATGTATATTATCAAAATAAAATAATCATGCTACAAAACAAAAATCCACATGGTAACATGCATTGTAAAAATAGGATTATGCTTAAAAATATGAATTTTTTGGTTATATTTTTACCTCTAAATTGTTTTGAGCCCAGAGAAATATATGATGTTCATTAGACAGACTTCTAACCAACAATATTTATAACCTGATACAAAAATAACACTCAAGTCCACAGTGTATTAAATAAATCACTTAAGAAAATTATTATAAAGGTTTCCAAGAATGAAAAAAAAAAACTTCTGCATATTCTTGACCTAAGTATATGGGTATCTGTGAAACTGCTTTACTCTTCTTCCCTCCAATCCACCTCAAAGGCCAAAAATAGCATACATATCTTGTATTTTGGTCTTGGTTCAAGTTCTAACCAACTCTGCACATATAATACACATCAAGGTGAAAATGAATCAAACAGAGATTTCCTGTCTATTTTTTCATTTCCCTGGGCTGATATTGTAGTTTATAATTTTAAAGATTTGAAAGTCCAAAATTAACCACACACAGCTTTCAGAGCCAAATTTGTGCCACGGAAATCTTGGCATATATTTTTTTAAGATTTTATTTATTTATTTGAGCGAGAGAGAGAGAACTAGTAGGGAGGAGGGGCAGAGGGGGAGAGAGAGAGAGAGAGGGAAGCAGACTCCCTGCTGAGCAGGGCTCAATCCCAGGACCTGGAGATCATGACCTGAGCCAAAGGCAGACGTTTAACAAACTGAGCCACCCAGGTGCCCCAACTCTTGGCATATTTTAATAAGGATGTATAAATTAGGTGTCTGCAATGTACAAAATAGGAAACTTGAAGATACTCCATAGCATTTTATTTGCCTTATAAAAATTAACTAAGTGATTGTAACTGTTTCACTTATTTAATGCTCCATAACAAAAAATTCACTATTTCTCAAAATTTTGTGGGTTCACTAGATAGTTCTTTGGATCTGTGTAGTGTTACCTGGAGTCACTGACACTGCAACTGGACTGGAAGATCTCTAAGCCTTGGCACAGATTCTTAGCTAGGGAGCCTATGTTTCTCACCCAAGCAGCCTCCCTCTTTGTATAGTATCTCATCATTTAAGGATTCTATGGATCGCTCTTTCCAGCAGCTACCATGGCTTCATACACCACAGAACAAGTGGAAACTGGCCTCTCAAGGACTAAGAATGGGCATAGTTTCACTTCCACTTTTGGTCAGAGTAAGTCATGAGTTCAAAGCAAAGTCAAAGGGAAGAAAACAGACACCACTTCTTAAAAGGAGGGATGGCATATACATACATGGTGACCATCCTCAAAGATTATCTACCACAATGAGAATCTTACATGTCCGGGAAATGTTAATACAATTTTAGCTTAGAATGAAAATATTACAACTCTTGTTATCCTTAAAACATAAAGGTTTAGGAAATTTTCTGGAGTAATTTTCAGAAGATGTATTATTTATGATTTCATTTTTCCAGATTGTTATTTTATATACTTTATGAACTTCCCACTTTGGACTTATACTTAAAAAATTAGTAAACTTGGAGGGCCTGGGTAGCTCAGTCAATTGGGCATCTGACTCTTCATCTCAGTTCAGGTCTTGATCTCAGGGTTGTGAGTTTGGGCCCCACACTGGGCTCCACACTGGACGTGGAGCCTATTGAAAAAAAGAAAAATTTAAAAATTAGTAAACTGTTCTTTTCCTTTTTTTTTCAAATGTTATAATTGACTATTGTGAGAGAAAAAGTTAACATGTGGAACAAACAACCAAATTTCAGAATTTATGAAATTCAAAACAAGGTTTGCTTTATTGTCAAAGGAGAAAACAACCCTAGATAGGTGGCTATTCTCTCCCTTGCCTATGCCATTTCTTCCCGATTTCCATATCTACCTGATGCCAAACATTGGAATAATGAACGATCAAGTTTCTCACATTGTAGACAGGATGATTATTTCAATATCTAAATCTGATGATATTACTTCATTCTCAATAGTTTTCAATAGTTCCTCTATTTTCTTAGGAAGAATATTCAAAGTCTTTACATGAGCTAAAAAAACTCTTGGTTAGTTTCTAGTCCGCTTCTCTAGCTTCCTCTGGCACCTGGACCTCTGATCCACCTAGACCTCAACCCCCGCATTTTTCCGTCTCTCATCCCTGCCATGCCTCCTCCACTCATCTGCTCTTCCTTCTACATGAACATCTTCCCCTCACATCCACCTAGTCAACACAGAGTCAGCAATCTCCCATGGAAATTTTTGCTGGCTTTATTTATTGATCAATTTAGGGTCTTATAGCACCATGCAGCTGTTCTTCTGGAAATTTAGCACAGGTGATATTTTATGTGATGATTTAATTTAAATATATCTCCTTGAAACGCTCTATGATTCAGGAGTACAAGGCATGTTTCTCTAAGCTTGATACTCCAAACAAAGTATTGGAGATGGTGGATAGATGATCCAGATAAATAGTTACTGATTGAATGAATCAGTGAGTGAAAATGCAATGAATGAGGTGGCTGATTAGTGCATAGCAGACAAAGAAAAGTTGCTTACAAACTATATTCCTTCCTCAATATGTACAAAGAGTAAAAATGCATCTCAATAAACAAAATGAAAAAGTTACGTGAGGTATTGAGTGAGATTGCTTAGCACAACTGAAGTTAGTGAGCAAAAGGGCCAGGCAGAGAATTTCTTGTTAGCAAATTCAAAGTGGGAAGTATTGCTGCTACTCACCATTGTTTCTTACTCTCCTCTTTTCAAGTATGTAAGTGATTTCAGTTCTTTATTCCCCTGAGTGATTTGCTTCAGCCAATTAAATGGGAATTCAAGTAATATGTATCACCTCTGGGTGGAAGCATTTAACTGCCACTGTAAGAAAATTCTCTTTTCTGTAATAGTGGAAGAACATGTTTATATGAAATTTAACACTGAACTTCCTCTTGGAGGGGAGTTTCCTTAGAGACGCACGCCAAAAAAATCTGTGGATTCAAACTCCTAAGATTTAGGGGTTGTTTCCCTTGTACACTGTTGGTGGGATTGTATATTGGTACGGTCACTATGGAAAACAGCATGAAGATTCCTCAAAAAATTAAAAACAGGACTTCCACATGATCCAGCCATTCCACTTCTGAGTATATATCTGAAGGAAGTTAAATCACTGTCTTAAAGAGATATCTGTTTTCCAATATTCACTGTAGCATTATTTATGATAGCCAAGACATGGAAACAACCTATGTCCATCAATGGGTTAATGTGTAAAGAAAATGTGGTATGTGTATAAACACACACACACACACCCCATACAAACACTGGAATATTTTCCAGCCATAAAAAAGAAAGAAATTCTGCCATTTGGGTGACAACATGAATGAACTTTGAGGGCCTTATACTAAGTGAATTAAAACAAAGAGGAAAAGACAAATACTGTATAATCTCACTTATGGAATTAAAAACCAAACTCACAGAAACAGAGAACCAGATGAGCAGTGCCAGGGAAGGGTGTGAGGGTGGAAGTGGGGGATATGGGGGAAAGTGGTCAAAAGTGACCAGCTCCCAGTTATAAGATAAATAATTTCTGGGCATGTAATGCCCTGCATGGTGACTATAGTTAACAATACTGTATTGTATATATGAAAGTTGCCAAAAGAGTAGATCTTAGAAGTTCTCACTATAAAAAAAGAAAAAAAAATGTGATTATGGGAAGTGATGTATATGTTCACTAACTTTATTATGGTAATCATTTTGCAAAATATTCATATATCATATTATTATTTTGTATACCTTAAAATAACATGTTATATGTCAGTTATATCTAAATAAGGCTGGAAAACAAAAAACAATGTGTAAAAAGAGCACTCAGTAACATGCATACAATATTTGATTTTGTATTTGTTGTCTGTGCTCTCTGCTTAAAGTAGATTATATTGACATTTCCTGGATATAAGTCATTGAGTAGAATGAGCAAGAGCTCTTGTTAAAAAAAAAAAAAGAAGGAAAAGAAAGATTTAAAGCTTATATTTTACCATAGCATAACCTGATTTATAAATGTCATGATTCTAACAGAAATAAAACAAGTTTATTTGATGGCTTTTATCTTATTATTAAATGTGCCAAACAAATGAATATACTCAGATCTAAATCAAACAAAAATTTATTCTTAAAATACTGTTTGGCAAGCCAAATATCTCATTTTTCTCCAAAATGAAATAGCATCATATATGAACATAATAAGTTATACTAAGTTAAATGCAAGTTAACACAAAAATAATAATTTCTTCTTCTGAGTATCCGGAGAAGCCAATTATGAATTTTACATTCTTTGAGCTGTCTGAAAAAGAAATTATCACACACCTCACATATATAGTCTGTCTCTCTGTAAATTTATAAATTGCTGCCAGATCCAGAGATATTTACAATTACAGGTTTTATCCTCAAAACTATTTTCTATTACCTATATGCACTTCTGAATTGTCTTAATAGGCCAAATCCCTGAAAGCCCACAATATACATCAACTCCAAAGATGGGTCAAATACAATTTGTATTTATATAATAAATAACTACTTAAATTTTCTGATTGCTTCATCATGGACTGGATTATAGTGGTTGTCAAGGGCAGAGATATAAATTTAACATTAATTATCATTTTAATATATCTTATTTTTGACACCATTAGATTTAGATGACACTGTAACAGCATATTTGGAATAAGCACAAATATATTTAATTTAATGTTTCTCTAGTATATTTAGAATCTACACTCATTAGAGCAAATATTTGTTGAGTACCCACCACATGCCAGACACTGTGAGGTGCTGGAACTATAAAGCTAAAAACATAGTCCCTCTCCTTAGTAAACTTCAAATTTATTTATTTAGACTTTATGACTTAATACACAATCCATATTAAATACTGATTTAATTTAATATGACTGAGAACAGTAATTGTATATCAGCAGTTGTAGATCACTTATAGTTACAAAAACATATTTGGAAACATTAACTCATTCAGTTTTCATGTAGTTCTTTGACTTTGTGGAAGCCAGGCTACTGTACACACATAGAAACTGAGGTTCAGATATTATTTCACACATTTTACAAGGTTTTATGCCTAAAATGCAATTTTATTATAAACTTAGAAAAAAGTTTGAAATGTGTGAAAAATAAGTGTGATCTTCTTGATGTATGATGAACTTCTTGAGCAAAAGAAAAAATGTACAATACCAAAGGAAAAAAGGACAAAGGATATGGGCTGACCTTAATAAAAGGAACAGATACAAATGGTCTGAACACTCACGAAATATTCAGACCATATTTATGGAAAAAGGTTGATTTACAGCAACATTGGAATAGAGTTTATTTGTGTTTGTTTTGCCAATTGAATTGGAGGGTACTCACAATATACACACGTACTGTTTACAAGTATGTGGCAATGGGAATTCAGCTGCCTAGAAGTACAGATGGAATTGTCTTCCCAAAGGACAATTTAGTAATATACACACTGTCATCTTTAAAATAATGAATACTATTTAACACTGAAATTTTAATACTATGGATTTATTTTTAAAAGTAATCAGAGATATATGTAAAATATTCAGGTACAAGGATATAAGTAGGCATCATAATATTTTCATAAGTAGTAAATAATTCTAAAAAACTAAATATCTGATGATACATTATTGGTTTGAGAAAATTTATGGCACACCCATCTGGTGAATATCTCTCAGATTTCAGAGAATATTTATGATATTTGAAAATGCTCACAGTATGTTAATTAACAAGAACAAGTTATAAAACAGAACATATAGATTCACCACAATGTTTTTTACATACACACACACACACACACAAGATGACTAAAAGGATGCCATATCTTGAGTGACATGATAATCAGTAATTTTTCTGCATTTTCCAAATTTTGCATAATAAAGGCATATAAGTTTCATAATCTGAAAAAAAGATTAAAATAAATGATATTCTTGATCCAGTTAGTCCCACTACTGAATATTTACCCAAAGAAAACAAAAACACTAATTTGAAGAGATACATACACCCCTATTTTTATAGCAGCATTATTTACAATTGCCAAGATAAAGAAGGAACCCAAGTGTCTATCAATAGTTAAATGGATGAAGATGGGATACACACACACACTCTCTCTCTCTCTCTCTGAAATATTACACAGCCATAAAAAAGAATCAAATCTTGCCATTTGTGACAACATTGATAGGCCCAGAGGGTATTATGCTAAGTGAAGTAAGTCAGATAGAGAAAGACAAATACCATATAGTTTCACTTATATGTGGAATCTAAAAAACAAATGAACAAAGAAACAAACCACAAAATAAACTTTTGAATATAGAGAACAATCTGGCAGTTGCTGGAGGGGAGATGGGTAGGGGGATGGGTGAAATAAAGGGGCTTAAGAAGGACAAAATTCCAGTTTACAACAACATAGTCATAGAGATGTAAAGGACAGCTTAGAGAATATAGTCAATAATATTGTAATGACATTGTATGATGACAGATGGTGATTATACTTATTGTGATGAGCACTGAGTAATGTAGTAATTACTAAATCAATATGTTATACACCTGAAACTAATATAACATTGTATGTTAATTCCACTTCAATAAAAAATAATTAAAAATAAATAAATGGCATTTGTCTTTTATTTTCTTTACTTGCTATATAATTTTCTAAAGTTACTTAAGAATTTGATGTAGTTTGCAAATATTGAACAGATATCGTCATCTCAGTAAGTCCATAAGTACTATTTACTTGATGAAAATGAATAACATTCAGGTAAAGGAAATAGGATATGTGATTAGACAATTATGTGAACATTTATATAATACGAGATGCTACATTTTGCTAATCCACTCTTTTTTAGGCAGATTATGAATCCTTTGCATAACCTAGACTATATCACTATCTAGCACAACTGAGGGATAATTATTACTCCAAGCAAATACATATCCCTTTTAATGTAGTCCTTTTGGTATTTCTCACTATATCACAGTATTTTATTTTTAAAAAATTATCTTGGAATTAGATAATTTATTAACTTTTAATGCTCATTTCTCAAGTAAGATATAAAATTAACAATGTTAGCCACCCAACTGGTAGAGATGAATGCTTAATTGAGTTCAAGAACACATATTAAAATTTTAACTTCACAATAGTAGAACTCTTCTCTATCTTACTCAGAGTTAAACACTCCCATGCCTGGAATGGCATCAATCACACAATAAGTATTCAGGCAATATTTGTGGAATTAAGATATTAGTGAAGATCATTGTCTACTATGAACGGGCACTGGATACACAAAGAAGAATCAGTCAGGGTCCAAGCTTTCAAGAACTTAGACTCTGGGAGAGAGCACAACCAAAGTTAATAAAACAAGTCCAAATATATGACTCAAACTTCTGTGAATACCAAGTATTTAAAAGTAAAAAAAAAAAAACCCTTTAAAACTGTGTTTATAAGAGGAGTGGTAACTAACACTATGTATCACACTTTTCAATCATCTATAAAGATGAAATTAACAAATTTTGGTGCTCTGAGATGTTATTTAATTAAACTTTAAAATTACTTTTACTACTGCTTTATTAGTAGTACATTTTAATTAATTATAATATTAATATTGGTAATTAAGCATGTTAAATTAGTCATCTAAATTAACCAGAAGTTTTGGATAAACTGAGGTGATTTCATGTACAAATGAAAGCCTAAAAGAAACAACATCCAAGGGCTAAAACTCTGAGAATGGAAAAAAATATATTTTAGGACATCCAAAGATATATTCATGAATCTTGAAACTTCAGTGGCATGATTTATTGTTGTTGTTGTTGTTGCTGTTGTTCCATGCTTCTTTGTGAAAAATGACCTTTACTCATTAAGTAAAGAAACCACTCATGGTAAAAGGAGTTGTCTCAAGTGTTGTGGATGTGTGTGTTGTATAAATGTATGAAAACTTATATCTTGCTTTCTATGTTGAATTACACATGGCAAAAAGGTGATTTTTCTCTTAAATTCCAGTCTCTCTTTTTCTATAATAAAGTTGTTTCTGTCACTACATAATCATTCTGAACATCTTATGACAAAAGATGGAACTAGAATGAAGTCAGCAAACATAAAGCTTTTCACACCAAAGTGCCCTATATCTTGACAGGAAGATGCAGATAAAGTCCTCATCTTCCTATCTACAAATCATACAGACACAGTTTGCACGAAATATCAACCTAAAATAAAGTAGCCACCTCTGAAAAATACATATATTATAACCACTATGCTAATTTGAAGACAATCTTTGACTACACACTTTTGTGTTAACTTATAAATAGGAACGTCAGAATTAGCTTATCTGTTAGCACCACAGATTCACAATTAAGCATGTTGAAGAATATGCTGACTAACATTAAATACCCAAAAAACATCTTCATGTTATACTTCAAAAAAAAATTACCTTCAAAAAAAACTACCTTCTATCAACACTTGAGTAATTGCAACCTTTTCATCCCCACAAAACTTTAAGGACTTTCTTTAATTTACTCTTGTATCAGCTGGTAGAAAATTAGCAGCATGTTTGATTTCTGACCTTCTCTTTCATTTATTGCTCTTTACTGATTGGAGGACTTTAACAGGTGCTAGAGAGGAAAATTATGTTCTTTTGCTAAGAGCTCTATTCCAACAAGTATATTACACTCCTGATATTTACAAAGATACCACAAAAGTCTCCTTATGTACAACCCCTTTATCATACAAATGTAAGAGAAGCCAGATCAATTAAACTTTGAAATAATGGACAAATAAAAGCATTGAAAATAAAATGTCCATATTGGCTTCTTACATACAAGGGTGATAAATTACTAGGAACTTTACAAAATGTCTTATTTGAGTTTCTCCTTCCACCCTTAAAAGAACACTTATAAAAAATCCATCCAAAATTCTCACTTTTAATAAACAGAAATCATCTAAAGGAAGAATGGTCTGTTTAGCACTCAGCTTAATATGTTATTAGGAATTACTGTGCTGACAAATATTTTGAATAATTTCCTCTACATTTTAAGAATTTGTACACCACTAAACATAAGAAATTAATATAGCTACCATTCCTAGAGCATATGTAAACCAATTGGCCAGCTTTTCTAACTACATCTAGAGTGTTTCCTAGCATACTGTCTCATTGAATGAACTGTGCTTTTGGACTAAATCAGCACTTTGGTAAATTAAACTAACATTTGAGGAATTAATGGAAAGACATATACAATTGACTTCACCCATTTCTATAAGCTAATGTGATGATCTAATGAATAAACAATTGTGGAAAGACATCTTTGATTTCTGTGAAGAATCTTATTTTTAACCCATAATTAACTTGTGGTTCAAGACTTTGGAGTGAATTTATGCCTTGACCCCAAAGCACTAAACTGATAGAAAACACACCAAAGTAAATATATGAAATTGTAAGAATACCAGGGGGAAAAAAGTACCAGCAAACCAGAAAATTTGATTACCTCATTTTTGATGAAAAGCAGATGAGGAAACTGTAGTCAACATGGTAGTATATGATACTATGCAATACGATGCAGAAAGGTATCATTTCTACCATAGACACATAGAATGCTATATAAGAAATCCTTTAAAATATGCATAATCAAGGTTGTAAATGAGAAAGATAAATTGTCAAGACCCAAAATGAAGAGGAAACTCAGTTACCTCGAATAAACCAAAGAAAAGAGGATCCTCCACTGAAGAGGGGTATGTAAAGGATTCTGCTTATCTGCTGGAAAGAAAGGGTCTTCCAGAGATAGGCTGAAAATCAAGTTTTTGCCAAATTTGGTTGTAGGGCCTAAATTTATTCTCTCTGCATGTTAAGGTAATTTTAGGCCAAAAATCAACATAGAAGCTAGTACAAAATAGGAAAATTATAGAGCAAATCTAGAGGCAAACGTGAAACAATGCTGTAGAGAAGCATCTTCAACTGTGATAATGCTGGTCTCTCATGGGAATCAACATCAGCTGAAGGTGAATCTGTCATAAAAGGAGATAATAAACATCGAAAGGAATAAACCGCCATGAGGGAGATTCAGCAGACAAAATAATGAAATAATTTGTCCCTAAATAAACTAAAACTAATTGAATAATCAAAGATCAACTTTAAAATAATTTTTAAAATAAGCAATAGAAATTACAGAAATCAAAAATATTTTCTGAAAAGAAAAATAAATTTATGAAATACAAATGACAGGAAATCACCCAGAGTGAAACACAAAAAAGGGAGATATAAAAATATATAAAATAAGACAAAGACAGAAGCATAGAAGAAGGTTCAAATACTTAATGAGCATCTTAGAGAATATAAAGATGGAAAAGGGATAAAAGTAAATATATAGTAGCTGAGAATTTTTCAAAATTGAAGTTAGACAGAGTTAAGAACTTATAGAGGCCAGAATGGTATAAATTTAAAACAAATCCACACCTACACACATTGTAATGAACCTAAAGACATCATTGCAAAGAGAAATTTTTAAAATCTACCAGAATGAAAGACAAATATATCTTCAAAGATGTTATAGTTAGACTATGAGCAGTCTTCTCATGAGCAAAATTATATTCCAGAAGAGCAATGAACAAAATATGCAAAAATGTCAAGAGAAAGAATTATTGGTCATCATGGAGTTCTGTAACCAACTGTATTATTATATTAAAATGTGAGTAAAGTAAGTAAATTTTAGAAAGACAAACTGTAAGAGAGTTTAAGACTGTTTCTATAATGATCTTCAAATGGTCTTCAGTACACAGGAAATGAACCCACAAGATCTATGTATGTAGTAAGAAGAAATGGTTAATAAATAACTCTGAAAAACATGTCATAAATCTAAATAAACATTGATAAAATATTAGGAGAAGTTTAAAAACAAAGTAAAAATAAAATAGTAGAAACATGGACATTGGCAGAAATATCTTGGAGGAAATTAAAATAGCCCTTGTCCTGTTTGTGAAAAGGATAGATACATTAGCTTTTTTTTTTTTTTTTTAAGATTTTATTTATTTATTTGAGAGAGAGAATGAGAGACAGAGAGCATGAGAGGGAGGAGGGTCAGAGGGAGAAGCAGACTCCCTGCCCAGCAGGGAGCCCGATGAGGGACTCGATCCCGGGACTCCAGGATCATGACCTGAGCCGAAGGCAGTCGCTTAACCAACTGAGCCACCCAGGCACCCCGATACATTAGCTTTTATTGGAAAACATAAAGTTTTATTTTATGTTAAAATACTTATGTTCATTAAAATGTAATAGAATATCTAATTTTTAAGATAGTAAAAGTTGGAAAAAATGAATAGAGAATGATTAATAAATCCAATAAAAGACAGTAAACAATAAATACAATAAAATAAACTGTTGAAAATATCTCTGGGAAGTGGGATTAGAAATATGTGGGAAGATATTAATTTTTATTTTATTATTTTTCCTATAGGTTCCAATTTTATTGTTGTTTCCGGGTTCACGCATTACTTTTTTAGGACATTAAAATTTTAATTAGGGCGCCTGGGTGGCTCAGTTGGTTAAGCGACTGCCTTCGGCTCAGGTTATGATCCTGGAGTCCCTGGATCAAGTCCCGCATCGGGCTCCCTGCTCGGCAGGGAGTCTGCTTCTCCCTCTGACCCTCCCCCGTCTCATGTGCTCTCTCATTCTCTCTCTCTCAAATAAATAAATAAAATCTTTAAAAAAAAATTTTTTTTTAACTAAAAAAAATAGAAAAAAAAATGAAACGATTAACAACAGAAAAGAAATTCACAAGTATTTTGTGATGGTTTTCTTTGGTGAAAGGGATTATGGCTTATTCTTTTCTTCTGTGTTTCTGTATATTATTTTTATAGTCAGAAAATTAAATAAGCCATTTTTCTTGATCATCTCTGATTGTTTGGTGCATGCAGAACTATCATTTCTATTTTTAGGCCATGTGAATCTGAGGACCAGCATCTCTGAATCTTCTCACAAGATTCCCTGAGCTCCATTTTCATATCTAACTATAATTTACACCTCCAAATTTAATTCTCTACTAAATACCCATTATATTGATTAGATGATGATTAAAATTTTCATTTTTTCATTGTTTTATATTATTTTTCACAATCAATCCCAAGGCTTGTAGACAAAATGTAATAGTAACAGTAATATAAAAATAACTAATATAAAGAGTGCTTATTAATTTCAAGGCTTTCTTGAAGGTATTTTTCATATGTTAACCTACTTATTCCTCTTGTTATTACTATGAAGTCAGTTCTACTATTATTCCCATTATGGATGAGAAATGGAGGTGTAGAGAGGCTAAGTTACTTGCTTTAGACCACAAAGCTATTTGTGCCAAATGTAGAGAAGAGCAAGTATATAGCTGATGCGTGGCCCTTCATTACAAAAGGCCTGCTTCCAGAATCTTGGTGTTGCTTTATACACACTTGAGAAAATGGAACTTCTTTTACCAGCAAGATTATTTGTTTTATACTTCATAGGATACATGACTCTCCCGTGGCTTCTTTAAAAAAATCTCAATATCTGAGTAATTTCATTCATGTATTCATTTAATTGAAAGCTCGTTATGTATAAATTTTATGCCCACCCTACTGCCATAAAATATTTGAGATGCCTAATTTTGATTCATGTTACTGGGACCTAAATTCACTCTAAATTACCCTAAGATTCCTTGCAAGATAGTTAATAGGCCATAGACTTCATTACTAAAGACTGATAGGAGAATGAAAGAATAAAAGAATAAAAAATGAAAATACAATAATAAAAGAATAAATAAAAGAATAATAAAAGAATGCCCAATGACTCTGACTCTGCTTTTTTTTTTTCTTCCCTAGTATGCTCTGTGTTATGCCTTCATCACAGCAAGTATTAGAATATATACTACATACTAAATTTTGACTAGAATAGTTCTTGTCGATATGAATAATGGGAATAATTTCCTTTTCTAATGAAATTTCTATTTAAAATAATTCTCCCAAACTGAAAGATTTTTACTTAAAGTTCATTAAATAAAGAGATTTTAATTCCTCTCTTGTTCTACAGAAACAACAAAGAGAAAGAAAAACACAGTGATGTTGGTGGGATACAAAATCAAAGTAAAAAGGCTTCTGTCTTTAATAAAAATGCATGCAAACACAAACCCAAAACATAGATTTTGAAGCATATTTCCACTGCTGCCAAATACTAAACAAAAACAAAAACATGGACCTACATGAAGTGGGTGGGTGGAGGCATATAGGAAAGCTGACAAGTACTTTCTCCTTTATCTACTTTTAGGAGGATACAGATTGCCCCCAAATCTGCTAGGTTATACTCCCTTTCCCCATATGTGCACAGCTTCACCCATTATCAATATCCCCACTACAGTGTGCATGGTTTTACAATTTGTTATAATCAATGAACCTACAGTGATACATAATTATCACCTAAAATCCATAGTTCATACCAGGGTTCACTCCTGGTATTATATATTCTATGGGTTTAGACAAATACATAGTGATATGTATCTACCATGACAGTATCACACAGAATTGTTTCAGTGCCCTAAAAATCCTCTGTGCTTTCTCTATTCATCCCTCATGCATACATTTTTGAATAAAAAGATAAAAGGGAAAAAAATTAAGAGAAACACAGCTGGAAAATGTAAATCTCAAGAAGAATCGGCCCAGTTTGAACTAAGTGCTTAGACAATTACTCTTATATAGATTAAATATCTCTAAAACATAATCTTTCTGTGTATATTTTTAAAAGAAAATCAAAATGAAATGAAAAAGCATAAAACTAAAAATAAATTTGGATAAAATGATTGGTGCGAAGACAGACAAATGAGATCCAACATGCTCATAAGTGGTGATCCTGAGGAAAAGGAACAAGCAATATAATAACAATAAAAAAATCAAATACAGAGTGTAACAACAACAACAAAATTGAAATATAAAAATCTCAAATCAATGCAGTACACCATATTCAAGCAAAGCTGATGAAGACTAACTCTAGGACATACTATGGCAAAAACAAAACAAAATAAAAAAAACCCAACCAACCAACAAACAAAAAAAAAACCCCAAAGAATCATGTGGACATGCATCAGAAAGAAGCAACTTATATTCAAGGATAGAAATTTCAGACATACCTAATAACCAGTGGACAGCAACATTCAGTATGGGAAGTCTCCAGCATTGTTTACAAATATTTACAAGTTTTTAAAGGGAAAATTATGTTTGATTCAAGAAGCTTAATGTGTCGAAAGAAAGCAAAAGAAGAAAATGTTCTATGTAGAAACATAGAAAATATAGCATCTATGACTGTTTCTTTGGTGGAGGGGTCCTACTTAACAGTGAAATCCAACAATCCAAGAAATAATTCAAAATTAGGAATACAGGAATGATGAATTGAGTAGTAAGTAATTGGTAACAACTGACTTTTTTCAAATTCCAAGTAAGTCTAACCAAGACTGTGTGAATTAAGCCAGAATGTAAATACTATAAATCTCAATAATGTAAAACTGATAATATAATTGAAGTTTAGGTGGTGTATGTAAGGAAAATAACCATAAAATACTTGTGTTAATTTAACTATCATAACACAGACTTACAAGAGATTGTTTAATATTTAAACATGCATCCTAAAAATGGTGACTTCGAACTACTAATATTTTCTTAATTTTTGTTCTTAACTCAAGTGTTATTTTTATGGACCTAATATCTTCTTGGGGTGGGGGGGGGACAAATACCTGAAATTTAGCAATGTCTTCAGTTTCATATCAGCTCTATTTTTTTTTCTATTTAATCAAAATCTAAAATAAATTCAATACTTTTTTTTAAAAAGAATAGAGTTAAGATCATATTCTTTTAAAAGAGTATCTATCTATCTATCATCTATCACTGATCACATTATCTAAATACTTATTTGCCAAAAACAAACAAAAACATATGATAAGAAAGAATTCTTCTGAAGTCTCTCCCTCTCATTTTGTTATTTGAACTTAGGCATAGGATGTCTACACATATTATGATTGTTTTTTACAGGTGACAAGATTTTTTTTGAACTTTTATGTTTAGCTTGAGTTATTTTTAAGGAGTATAGCCTATGCTGTTGCATTATAATTAATATGATGTTAAATACATAAGTGAAAAAAATATATTTTGTAACCCTCCTCCTTCCACTAAAATAATAAAAAAAAAAAGGTACAAACTTACTTTTCTATTACTGGGTATTTTCATTTGTCAAAAACACAAAAGTATGCAAACAACTTAATGTACCTCACACTCTTTTCACAAGATAATTGATTTTTTATTTTTTTTGGTCTAAGCTTAGACCAAATATGTATTAATTCCCCAAATGACAATGTGAATTTGTTTTCATTAGGGAAAGTTACATGGAGAATACTAAACCAACTATTCTGGCACTTCACTAGAAATGTTCAAAGGAAGTAATGCAGCGCAGTTTATAAATGACAAGCTTTTTGGCTAAGATGTGATAAGTTATGCATTTATATAACCTCATAAAAATTGCAAATTTATATATTTGAAATCTCTGGATTGCATAGCCATGATATTGCTTTAAAAAAAAAATCACTGAAGCATCAAAGATGAAATGACTCCATATTTCTGTTTGTTGTACAAATCATGTCAGTATTGTGTGCATGTATGTTTGTTTTCTGAATCTGTGTAGGTTTACACATGCGTGAGAGGGGGGTGGGGCATGGGAGAGTGTGCTTAAATATCTTATCTTATAAAATACAATGCACATAAATTGATGAAACCTTTAACAACAAAAAGAAAGATAAACCCATCAGATAAATATTGTTCAAAACTAGAAACTCAATATTCAACATATGGCTCTTTCTCTTAGAAAAATTTTTTAAAAACATTGCCACTGTAGATAAGATTATGAATACCTCATTTTCCAAACTGATTCTGTGTAATTCTACTGTTCTCCCTATTTTCTCTCAGTATAACTTCTGTTTAGTCATTCTGTGATTATTTCTCAAAGGACGTAGTCAGGATGCTGATTATTTAAACATAAGTAGTTTTCAATTGGAGAAGCAAGAACTATAAATTCCAATTTCTCCCCAAACCCCCAAAGTTGACAGTATTCCATTAACATAATGAGTTATATGTGGCTAATCTCAGAGCTCTTATAAGTTTTGTTCCCAAGTCATCAACTTCTAAAACTTTTCATAAAGTATTACAGGTACCTTAATACTGACAAGCTTAACTACTGTAAATGGAAACTCCAGAAGCTAATATCTGGAAGCTGGGTGAGAAGCAAAATGCCAGACAAAATTTGGTGGGGTCATGTGACCTCCAGTCTTGTACTGCTCCCTTCACCAAATCCCTCCCCCAGGAAACTTTTTATAACCATTCCTTTAAATCATCCGTCCGACACTGAAAACCCTACCCCTCTACCCTTTGATGAAAAAAAATTAGCAATAACATTTTCCCACTTGCCATCACAGAAAGGGCGTGAAGCCATCTGAAAGTACCGGAATTAGCACTGTCATCCCGTCTTGCCCATTAGTTTTACTGCAGCAAAGACTGGTGAAACACTGTAAAATGTACCTGTAGTCTCTCTTTCCCTTGTTTGATCCTAAGCTCCCCAGAATAAAGATTCAATACATTTTCTCTCACGAGGAATAAATGCATTTTAAGCATCAACATTGTAGAAACATAGCATAAATAAAGCAGTGACTTCTCCCCCAACCCCAGCTTTTACCTGTTACGCTAATACAAAGACATGAAAAGGAAGAAAAGCTGCAGCTTGCCCAGCAAAATTCTCATTGCAGCAGACAGCACAATTTTGTACTTACAGATCTTACCAGGGAAATGTCTCGGGATCTTTACAATTTTTCTGCAGAACTCTGTTTCAAGCTCTCAGCCAGGCATGCTGTGCATCCAGGCAGAACCAAGCCGTATGGAATGTCTATGCAGCTGGGAGATAATGGGACTCTTTTTCCCAGCTGGGACTGCGAGCCTTTTATCCACTGAGTATTGCCTGGCTCTTCTCTGGTCTTAGGCATGAAATCCGCTCCTCTCCTGCTGCATTCCTGACGGAACCTAGACAATTAGTTCTGGAGGCACATGTGCAAATCTCCCGTTTGGAACAGTCAAAAGGAAAATTCTCCCTATATTGAAAAAACAGCTCTATCTTCACCATCCTTCACAGAATCAGAGAGAGCTGCGAGCAGCTGCCATCCCAGGGGCATGAAAGATTAAATCCACCCTCCCCTTTCTTTGACTAGAGACAGTCACTCCTGTTGGGTCATCAGAAAATCTCTCTTATTGAAAACTGGGTCAGGCGAACAACTTAGTAGGTTTCCAATAGGAAAGGGAGTCATTTTTTTTTTTTCTTCCTCTGGTTTCACTGCATTGTCATTTGCAAGGGAAGATTAAGTCAGGCAAGGGTCTGCACTGATTTAGACAGTATTCAAACGGAAGTAAGCTTTCTGAAGCATGCCAGTAACTCCCACTACTAGTTAGGGTGAAGAGGAAAGGGACATAAAATTGAAGGATCTTATGCACTGTCACTAAATCCTTTCTAAATCATATTTTTAAAATCTATGCATGAGGCTTCTAAAAGACGGAGAAGTGTGTAAAGAAAGTGGAGTCAAGTCCAAAAGAGTATTGCTGCTCTCCTAGGTAACGTGCTTATAATCTCCAGAGGCCAAGAACAAATGTGCATGTGTTTGCAAAACAACTCTGTAAGGGAAAGAATGCTGTTTGTGCTTCACACCCTGCCCTCCAACTAAACTTTTTAATATGTTTGGGTCTTGTCATTGATTTGGAAGGGACTAACTTCTTACTGAAAAAAAGCTAACAACAGGAAAAACAGCTGCATGCACACGGAGACACCAACACATATAAACATGGCTATAACATGAGAGCAGAATAATTGCTTGGACTTATTTTCATGTTGTAATGAAAAGAAATTATACTCTCAGCATCTTAAAGTAAATGGATACTGAGAAAATAAATCCACAAATAAAATGTGAGTAAACCAAAAGATAATCTTTCAGACTCAGTTTGCTTTTATCTGATGAGCCAGAAGGTTTCTATGGCTACATTTTTTGACTATATCCTACGGATTTCCATGATTACATACTTCTGTAAATACATCAGTCATATACCTCATTTCTACATATGGTCTAACCACCATCATAAGAGGCTTGAGAGAGGAATTACTGTTTCTTAACACTAGGTGTACTCAAAATGAGTTCCAATTCATAAGAAGGCAAACTGGATGAATTATTTTATAGTTGTGATATTTGTCCTAATTGAATATCTAATTTTTTAAATTAAAAGTATCTCTGTCTCTTTCAAAATAAAAATATTATTTATTTATAAAAACACCAAAATGCTGGGCACCTGGGTGGCTCAGCTGGTTAAGCGTCTGCCTTCGGCTTAGGTCATGATCCCAGGGTCCTGGGATCGAGTCCTGCATCAGGCTTCTTGCTCAGCGGGGAGCCTGCTTCTCCCTCAACCCCTTCCCCCTGCTCCTGATCTCTCTCTCTCTCTGTCTCTCGGATAAATAAATAAAATCTTAAAAAAACAAAACAAAACAAAAAACACCAAAATACTGATTTTTTTCTACTGAGATAGGAGAAAAATAGTCACCTTGTAGTGGGTTTTTTCCTTAAAGAGGAATTCATTCACTTTAAAGGACACTCCTTTAGTTAAATCTCCAAAACTTCTACCCCATATTCCAAGACAGCTGATAGCTTTGCTACCCATTTCACTGATAAGAAAATAAGAATCAAAAGAGACCTTCAGTAGCTCCTACCACTGCAGCTAGTCATATGTGTGCATCTGTACCCATAAACTCTGCCTTCACTCTTTCTGCTTTGGGTAAACCACACTCCTTCCTCAGACCAAGCTCTCTATTGTGCTCCAGTTGCCATGCTCTCTTACATATTCAAGAGACTGGTTCCAGGTATGCATCCCTGTCTCTTCAGAATTAACAGTTTTCCCTTCTCTTCGTATCATTACAGCGTAGAGATTTTCTGCTATTTTGCCCATTTTAAAAATCAAGAACCTTTTGACTTCACGTCTTCCTCCAGCTACCATGTCATTTCCCTGCTTCTTTTTACATTAAAGCATCTTAAAAGAATTGGCTATACTCATTGTCTCCAAATAACTCTTTCTCATTCTATCTCGAATGCAATTTGATTGGTCTTTTGTCTCCCTTCCCTTACATCACTAGCAGCTCCTTCTCAGAAACTTCTGCTGATATCTTCTCATTCTCTTAATCTTTAATCACTGTAGGGCAGTGGGATGTGCATCAGGCTTCTAAATTAAGATCTATACACTAAAAACTACAAAGAAAGAATTAGTGAGATAAATACAATAAAACCTAAATAAATGAAGAAATATACCATGTTCATGGACCAGAAAACTCAATTTTTTAAGAGGTCAGTTATCTCCAAGTAGGTCTTTAGATTTGAAATAATTCCAATTAAAGTCCTAGCAGATTTTCTTGGGACAATTATCAAATGATGCTAAAATTTATATGGGAATGAAACCAAGAAAGTAAAGATATATAGGGAAATGAAGAAAAGTAAAATTAAAATGATAACAAAGTTGGAAGACTTATACTTTGATTTTATCATTCACTACTAATTTAAACTGATCAAATTAGTATGGTATTGGCAATTTAGGTCAAAAGAATATAATACAAGGTCTAAAAATAGAACTGCACTTATAGGGTCTATTGATATTAGACTATAGTGTCAAGACAGTTCAATGATAAAAGCTCATATTTCAAGAAATGATGCCTAAACAAATGAATATTCATTTGAAATAAATTAACTTTCAACATTACCTCAGACCATATACACAAAAAAATAGCTTGAAATCGATCACAAACCTAAAGGTAAAACTTTAAAACTCCTAGAAGAAAATATACAAGGTCTTGGAATAGGCAAAGATTTGTTAAGACACACACTCACACGTACACATTCACATACAAAAACATGAAACCTAAGAGACAAAAAAATAGAAATACTGGGCTTCACCAAAATGAAAAATGGCTGATCTTTGAAATACATCATTAAGGTATTTTTACAGCTCAATAACAAAACAACCAGTTAAAATAATTTAAAAAATATATGAACAAACATTTCACCAAAGATATCTGTATGACATTTAAACACATAAAAATGGGTATTCAACATCATTATTCATCAAGGAAACATAAATTAAGACCGCAATGAAATACCACTGCACACCCATGAGAAAGGCCAAAATTAAGAACACTGAAAATTCCAAGGGTTTTTGAGGATGTGAAGCAACTAGAACTCTTACACCTGGCTGGTAGAAGTATAAAGTGTTAAAACTACCTTGAAAAGCAATTTGACAGTTCTTAAAATATGAAGCACCACTCTTAAATATTTTCCCAAAGGAACTGAAAGCATATGTCCATACAAAGATCTGCAATAAAAATTCGTGACAATTTTTTTATAATAGGCAAATATTGGAAACAGCACAAATGCCCATCTGTAGGATAATAAATTAAAAATTGTGATACATTCAAAAATGTAAAACTAGTCAGCAATAAAAAGACAAGAATTCCTAATATTCACTATTTGAATTAATCTTTTTTAAAGATTTATTTATTTGAGAGAGAGAGAGAGAGAGAGAGAGAGAGAGAGACAGAGCATGAGCGGGGGAGGGGCAGAGGGATAGGGAGAAGCAAACTCCCTGCTGAGCAGGAAACCCTGTGCGGGGCTCAATCCTAGGACCTGGATATCATGACCTGAGCTGAAGGCAGATGCTTAACTGACTGAGCCATCCAGGTGCCCTACTATTTGAATTAATCTTAAAAAAAAAAATGCCAAAAATAATATATAGAAAAAAAGTCAAAGCAATTCTATACTGACCAGAAACAGAGAATGGTCGCTTAAGGCTGAGGTGGGTGAAGATTAAGTACAAATAGATATAAGGGAATATTTTAAAGTGACAAAATATCCTGTTTCTGATCGTGACAACATGAGTATATGCATCTGAAAAATCTGATCAAACTGCAAAAATGAGTGATCTGTTTGGGTCAATTTGAATCATTTATGTTTTTCTAGGGGATGATGATGATGAGATACTGAACGGTAACTTCTATAGCTCAAAATATATGGTAGGAAATGTTTTAAGTACTTAAATTGGTAATCTATATAATCCTCACAATAACCTGATTAGCGTTACGTTATTCTTTTCCACATCTAACAAACAAGGAAACTGAAGCACACGGAAGTTAACTGAATTGTCTAAGAGCATCCGAACAGGAGATCGCGGAGGGATCAATCCCAGGCAGTCTGGCTGAAGAATCTATAAAAATATTGATTTTATTCTTTATATTTTATCTGCTTGATATGTCAAATTCTATGAGAGGCATAGTAAATATTTTTTATAAAAATTTTTAAGATCAAGTAATCTTAATTTTTAGAGAAGCTTTAGCACTGTATATTTTGCTACCACATTGCTTAGTGGATTAAGGGTGTGAGTGAGCTTTGTGTATATATGTGTGCATATATACATATATAGAACTATATATATATCTCACTATATATAAATACATAGTGAATTATATTTATAAATATATAGTGAATTATATATATACATATATAACTATACACATGGTTGCATCTTTATGATTTTATAAAATCTTTAGGAATTTGTAAAAATGTGTTTACATCTCTTAGAATTTTATTTGGCATCCCTGCTTTCTTTCTGGTTTGCATTTCCTGATATACTTGTACATGAACAAAACATTTTTTCTGCCACTTTGGTTTAGGTATATTTCTCATAATTGTTATACAGTTGCATGATTTAAGCCCAATAAGACTTCATATTTTTGATAGGGTACCTTAGTGCACTTGCATTTAGTATTGCAGCTGACATTTATATTAAAATGTACTGATTTCCTCTCAGTTTTGCGGAGGTATGGAGTCAGGAGTCTCTCTAGGTGCAAGGAATCCTCATATGTCCACCTGGTCTGGGAGACGCTGAAACCAACAGCTCAGTTTGCACCCAGTGCAGTGGGACAACATCATTCAGCAGGACCCCAGCATCAGGCACAGCTGACAGGTGTAGAGCCTCTCAAGGGATTCTGTCACAGAATTCCTTCAGCAGTGAAACCAACTTCAAGGAACTTTGAAGCACTGTTTTTTTGTTGGTTGGTTTGTTTTTTTCACCCCTGCAGACCTCCAGGATAATCTGCCTTCATGGCTGCTATTTCTTCTGCTTTCCTGTTATCAGGAAATTCTGCTTCTGTCTTCTTCCCAATACTTCCCCATAAAATACTTAGGATCCCCTCACCTGCCAATTCTTGAAGTGGGCGCCCCAAGTTGTGTAAGCTTCAAACCTCACTAAATCTTGAACTACTTCTGCCTCTCACAGGAAAAGAATATGACTAATAACTATTACTTGCATATGATTGCCTTATGGTGAAGATACTTCTAATATTTTTTCTCTGAAGGAATTAAAAGGAAGATTAACACATAATGCTTTATTGAACTTATACAATCATTTAATAATTATATGATATGCCAACACAGTCTGTATTTTGTGGTTGGTGTTATTATTTTCGATTGTTTGGTTTATTTTTCATTCAGATACACAATTGTTCTGAATAACTCGTTTATTTATTTATTTTATTTTTTTAAAGATTTTATTTATTTATTTGTCAGAGAGAAAGCACAAGCAGGGGGAGCTGCAGGCAGAGGGAGAAGCGGGTTCCCCATTGAGCAGGGAGCCCGATGCGGGGCTCAATCCCAGGACCCTGGGATCATGACCTGAGCTGAAGGCAGACGCTTAACCAACTGAGCCATCCAAGCATCCCTGCATAACTCATGTTTAAAACATGTATTTTATGAGATATTTTCCCCTGCCCACCATAGGTGATTCTTCTAATATTATTAAATTATAAACAATTTTATATAATTTCCTGAGTGCTTTCTGTGGGCTAGACACTGACTCTAAAGTCTCACTTGATCCTTACAACAACCTTAGCACCTTTGCTTTAGGGCACCTGAGGTTTGGAAAGATTGAACAGTATGTCGAGATCACACAAACAGTAAAAGGCCAAACAGAGATTTCAATGCAGGTCCGTTTACTCCACAAATCTTTTTTTTTTTTTTTTTTTTTTAAGATTTTATTTATTTGACAGAGAGAGACACAGCGAAAGAGGGAACACAAGCAGAGGGAGTGGGAGAGAGAGAAGCAGGTTTCCCGCCGAGCAGGACCCTGGGATCATGACCCGAGCCGAAGGCAGACGCTTAACGGCTGAGCCACCCAGGCGCCCCTCCACAAATCTGTCTTTTAAACCTCTCTGCCAGGAGCTCTCTGCCATATCCATTGGTATATCAAATGAAAGGCAAAACTTTTGCTCTTTTACGGTTGTTTCCCCTCTTAAAGACATAATTAAAGGTTTCTCTTGAATATAGTGTTTTAAGCCATTACTACACAGACTTTGACAATTAACTAGGTAGTTAAGCTTTGAAAAGGACAGAAGTATTCAATGGTTCCAAGAAATCTAAATTATCTTTTTCCTCTCCCTTCTCCTTTTTGGTAAGGGAGAGGTAGGGATTAGTGTCAGGAAGGGAAATCTGTGACACATATTTACTTCCGCTCAGAAAAAAAAAAAAACACATTGGAAGATGGGGATAACAATTTTTTTAGTCTTTTGCCCCAACAAAAATTTTTCTTTTCACTTGAGACCACATATGTATAATTTTACAGATATTCAAAAATTCACTTCCCTCTGGGAAAAAAAAAAAATATTTGGCATGAAATGTATTACTTTTCAAAGTGGTAACAGTGAAATGCATGTATTCTCCTTCTACCACATGTTAAGCAAATGTGTATTTTAGAAAGCTATTGCAATAATCCAGCTTGAGTTCCTTGATTATATTTATATAAAAATAGAAGATTTGTTACACAATGATAACTTAAAACAGGGAGTAAGACCTGGCATCTTGTGACATGAATTGTTTTGCTTCAATCATAGAAGGACACTGAAAAATTGTTTCATGGAACTGCCTGTCACATGCTGCTTTCAATACTGAATTTTAATGAGCACCAATTGCTTTGCAAGACTCTCATTTTAGGAGTATTATTTACTGTGAGACCCATCGTGATCTTTCTAAATTATAAGTAAATTGTTTGGGCCCTAGCAAAAATAAATGTATTTCATTAATGTAGTTCCTCTTCTACTCCAATCTTTTTAACTCTAAATATTGAGAGATTTTTCCATGTGTAATAATTATTGTATTCTATTTTTTAGACACAGTAAAGACATCATACAACATAAGTTCTAAGATCTGGATTTTCATCAAGAGTTTAGTCTAGGCTTTAATAAATTTCTGTCCTTCCTATTCTTGTCCTTCATTTCTAAAATATACAACTATTACATTAAGTTATAATGGTGGTTAGACATAGAATGTGAGTTTCATGAGATTTTTTTCCCATTTAATAGAATTTACCTATTGGCCCACTGACACCATTACCAGAGATACAGAACAAATTCTTTTCTTTCACCGACAATATACTGGTATTTCTTTCAAAATCATACTGTAGATCGATATCACCTTCAGTTTTTTATCCTTCCATGTATATATACTTTTGCCATTCCTTTATTGTAGATAGAATACACTTTCCTGCCCTTTGATTTTGAACTTGACACATGAATTACTTGGACCAACAGCATGTGAATTGAAGTCAGTTTGCTGGCTGGCTATAGGCCTAGCTTTTAAGTGGCCTTATGTGTTTCTGCTTCCTTCTTGTTCCTTTGGTATTGCCATAGAAAAACATGTTTTCGCTACTTGCAGTCCAAGGAGGATGAAGGATACTTGGAGCAGAGCCACTTTAGCTATCCACACAACTGGGTAATAAGAAAGCTGCTCAGCTCACGGCAACCTAGATGAGCTGAACAAACCTCAGCTATCGTGCAGACATAACAGATAAAATTGATTTTAGTATTTTAAGCCACTGAGCATTGGGGTAATTTATCATTCAATAATAGCTAGTGAACACAGTTATTGTTACTTATTAAAGCCAAGTCATCAAAGGCTGGATTCTGCTTAGAGCAGAGTCTGAGATAAGGACTTTCTGTCCTTTGGCATGTATGAGTTATTTATTTGAAAACGTTATCTATGAGTGAGTGAGGGACAGGGAGAGTTAAAAAGTCTCATGGGGAGCAGAAAAAACCAATAAAGGGTGCATCACTGAGTTTTCTAACACTAAGTATGAACGACTGTTCAGTACTATGGGGACATCTCAGAGTCTACCATATCAAACACCTCTCAGGGCCAACCACCTAGACAGAGCATGGGGGAAGCATTTATCTTCTGGTTCTCATATCCAGTGATAAGACAACCAGACACTTGTTCATGTAAAACAGAACAATTGTGACAGTGAAAAGAAAAAGTATTAATAGCAATGCTGGCACAACTGATATAACTCAGATCTATCTTGGGCTAAGAGGATGTATGGCTACCCTACACATTGGTGCAAGAAAGTTCTGGGAGAAATTAACTCTCCTACACATGTATGGTACACACACACATGAGTGCCAGTCAAGTTTGTGTGGGCCCTGAATGCCATGGAATCAGAGAAACTACTGAATAGAAATGAGATGAAATAGAGATGAAAGACTGTCAGGTCATAACTGTGTTAGGTTACATGAAACATTGGCTTGGATATTTGGTCAGGCTGAAAAGATTTGAAATTGGACAGAAAAAGGTATTAAACTTTGTTCTCACTTTGAATCACTCAGATCTATTAAAAACCTTCATTAAGGGGACCTTGGGGGCGCCTGGGTGGCTCAGATGGTTAAGCATCTGCCTTCGGCTCGGGTCATGATCCCAGGGTCCTGGGATCGAGTCCCACATCGGGCTCCCCGCTCAGCGGGGAGCCTGCTTCTCCCTCTGACCCTCTCCCCTCTCATGCTGTTTCTCTCTCGCTCACTCTCTAAAAAATAAATAAAATCTTTAAAAAAAAAAAAAGGGGGGGAGCTTGGGTGCCTCAGTCAATTAAGCATCTGCCTTCAGCTCAGGTCATGATCCCAGGATCCTGGGATCGAGCCCGGCGTCGGGCTCCCTCCTCAGCAGGGAGCCTGCTTCTCCCTCTCCAACTCTCCCTGCTTGTGTGCACATGCTCTATCAAATAAATAAATAAAATCTTTATTTTTAATTTTATTTTATTATGGTATGTTAGTCACCATACATTACATCATTAGTTTTTGATGCAGTGTTCCATGATTCATTGTTTGCATATAACTCCATTCAATATGTGCCTTTCTTAATACCCATCACAGGACTAACCCATCTGCCCACCCCCTGCCCTCTAAAACCCTCAGTTTTTTTCTCAGAGTCCATAGTCTATCATGGTTCATCTCCCCCTCTGATTTCCCCCCTTCATTTTTCCCTTCCTACTATCTTCTTTTTTTTTTTTTTTTTAACATATAATGTATTATTTGTTTCAGAGGTACAGGTCTGTGATTCATTAGTCTTACACAATTCACAGCGCTCACCATAGCACATACCCTCCTCAATGTCCACCCCATCCCTCCCACCACCCACCACTCCAGCAACCCTCAGTTTGTTTCCTGAGATTAAGAATTCCTCATATTAATGAGATCATGATACTTGCCTTTCTCTGATTGACTTATTTCACTTAGCATAATACCCTCTAACTCTATCCACGTGGTTACAAAAGCCAATATTTTGTTTTTTGGGTTGTTTTTTTTTGATGGCTGCAAAATATTCCATTGTATATACATACCACATCTTCTTTATCCATTCATCTGTCAATGGACATCTTGGCTCTTTCCACAGTTTGGCTATTGTGGACATTGCTGCTATAAACATCAGGGTGCACGTACCCCTTCAGATCACTACATTTGTATCTTTGGGGTAAATACCCAGTAGTGCAATTGCTGGGTCATAGGGTAGCTCTATTTTCAACTTTTTGAGGAACCTCCATACTGTTTTCCAGAGTGGCTGCACCAGCTTGCATTCCCACTAACAGTGTAGGAGGGTTCCCCTTTCTCCACATCCTCGCCAACATCTGTTGTTTCCTGACTTCTTAATTTTAAGCCATTCTGTCTGGTGTAAGGTGGTATCTCATTGAGGTTTTGATTTGGATTTCCCTGATGCCGAGCGATGTTGGGCACTTTCTCATGTGTCTGTTGGCCATTTAGATGTCTCCTTTGCAGATATGTCTGTTCATGTCTTTTGCCCATTTCTTGATTGGATTAGTTGTTCTTTGGGTGTTGAGTTTGATAAGTTTTTTATAGATTTTGGATACTAGCCCTTTATCTGATGTCATTTGCAAATATCTTCTCCCATTCTGTCGGTTGTCTTTTGGTTTTGTTGACTGTTTCCTTTCCTGTGCAAAAGATTTTTATCTTGATAAAGTCCCAATAGTTCATTTTTGCCCTTGCTTCCTTTGCCTTTGGTGATGTTTCTAGGAAAAAGTTGCTGTGGCTGAGGTCGAGGAGGTTGCTGCCTGTGTTCTCCTCTAAGATTTTGATGGATTCCTGTCTCACATTTAGGTCTTTCATCCATTTTGAGTCTATTTTTGTTTGTGGTGTAAGGAAATGGTCCAGTTTCTTTCTTCTGCATGTGGCTGTCCAATTTTCCCAGCACCATTTATTGAAGAGACTGTCTTTTTTCCATTGGATATTCTTTTCTGACTTGTTGAAGATTAGTTGACCATAGAGTTGACAGAAAAAGGTATCAAACTTGGTTCCCACTTTGAATCACTCAGATCTATTAAAAACCTTCATTAAGGGGCACCAGGGTGGCCCAATCAGTTAAGCATCTGCCTTCAGCTCAGGTCATGATCCCAAGGTCCTGGGATTGAGCCCTGTGTCAGGCTCCCTGCTCAGTGAGGAGCCTCCTTCTCCCTCTCCTACTCCCCCTGCTTGTGCACTCATGCTCTATCAAATAAATAAATAAAATCTTAAAAAAAAAAAAAAAAACACAAACCTTCATTAAGTACAACTGACAACAGTCAGCTCTGGATTCAGCTGGGCAAATTCCCTGCAATGAGTTGTGTTTTGTTTTCGGGTTTTTTTTAAGATTTATTTATTTACTTGGGGAGTGGGGCAGAGAGAGGGAGAGAGAAACTCTAAGCAGACTCTGTGGTGAGCAGGGAGCCTGGCCTGGAGCTGGATCTCACAATCCTGAGATCAGGACTGAGCCTAAACTGAGAGTTGGGCGCTTAACCGACTATGCCACCCAAGTGCCTCCTGCTTTTCTAAAAAACTTTATTTTATTTAGAGAGAGAGAGAAAGCAGGGGGAAGGGGAGAGGGAGAGACAATCTCAAGCAGACTCCACACTGAGCACAAACCTGACGTGGGGCTTGATCCCACAACCCTGAGACCATGACGTGAGCTGAAATCAAGAGTTGGACACTTAACCAAATGAGTCATCCAGGCAACCCCCCCTGCAATGACTTAAAGGCAAGAGGCCCCACTGAAACTCATCTTGGGACCATAACTTGTATTCACAATCTCGCCCTGTACCTCCATCCTCAACTAGCAATTTGGCTGTTTGTTCGGGTAACCCACACCCTCTTCCCTGGGGAGGTTACACCCTTAGATCCCTTGCCCTAGCAAACTACATTGCTGCACTTGCCTTTTCACTATTAATATTCATATAAAATCCAGGAGATATTCCAATGAATAGTCAACATTACAGATATACTCCTCTAAGACCTCGGTATATAGCAGCAATGTTGCTTCTGATGATATTGAGGGTTAACTAGTCCAAGCAATATATTAACTTCTTTCTTTTGTGTGAGTCCATGAGAATAAGAAGATTCAAGAGATCAGGTAGATATCACAGAATATTTATTGTGTCCCCTAATGCAAGTTTTCTTCCTTTAGAATTCAGGACCTTTAATCTAAGTGATCTGAAGTTGGGATGGGACACAAATTCTGTGAACGGATAATTGGGCATGATGGTAAGAATAACCAATTGTGCTACTCCCTTTCATTTCTTGGATCCATGTATTCCACCCAGTGTGGGCACCGCCATATAGCAAATGCACTTTTAGTATATATATCACATTCTAGGTGACCAGGCTCTAATTCTGCAAGGTGTGTTCCTGGAACTGTCAGTTTGGCTGAGTCTTGAACAGTTTATTCCATCATTATATTCGACTAGGTGTCTCTGAGTGATAAGGTCTCATGGTACGAATATTGAAAATCTCATTGTCATCCACCCAGTGTCACTCATCCTTTGACATAAAATGGATCCTCTGGGCTTAAGCAATGATATATAGGGTACCATAATGATAGATCAGGCATTCTATAAGTCCTCTGAGGGTAGTGCCAACATAGGAATTACAGGCAGGGAAGGAAAAGTTATATCCTGGGTAGCTTTCAATTCTGATAAGAATAAATCACTATTTCCCAGGATTGATGATGTCCATTATAATCAACTTGCCATCAAGTGGGTACCTGGATTCTTGAGGATTAGTGCTATATTGAGAAGTCATGATTGGTCTCTATTGCAAGTAGACTATGGAGTCAGCAGTGGCAGTAGCTAGTCATCTATATGTTGAGGAAGTTCATGTTAAAAAATAAATCCATACATGAGGCCATGGCCACTCAATCCATGGCTCACTGCACTAAGACTCGTGTGATCAAGGAGAGAGAGTGACTGGCATTCAAGAACAAGTTACTCTCTTCAATTAGTGGTTAGGCATCTCTTTGCAATGGATAACCTCTGTTTGGCATTAATATGAGGCACAAACAAGTACACATATTATGCTTGCTCCTTTAAGTCCATCACCATTACTCTTTGTTTCTTGTGTCTGATTTTCTATGCTTGTTCTTTCCAGATCCCCTACCAAGAAAACAGTGAACTGCTCACAGATCAGTCTTCCAGAAAGATTCTCATTTACCCCTTTGTTTAGAGCCCCCTGAAATGGATATAATGAGAAAGCAGTCCATTTTTGGTTCACCACAATCTCTCACACCAACTGAATTGTTATGTATGTTTTCCCTCTTTTTTCAGTTAGTCAATATTTCTAGGTACAATATATGTTGGTTGAAAAATATAAAACATGCACAAAATAATGTGTCTCTTTACTAATGATAGGGGGTAAATGGTGAAATAAATCATCTTATGTTAGAAGGGATGTCTCAGGATGCCACAACCTAAAGATGTCAATGTGTAGCAGTCTCAGAAACTTTGTAGGTTTATTTACAATCATATGGCATATTTATCTTACTGGGACATCTCAGTTACTTGTCCTTCTTGCTTTGACCAGATCAATCAGGATAATCTTCAGTACAGTGCACCAGTGTGGTATTCTGTATAAGTGCAAGATAATCAAGGTAACTGCAGACTATGAGAACAATGTAAGAGAATTAACATAGCCCATAACAAGAGAGTGAATATGCACTACTAAAGATAATCTACTTTTGCTTCCTTTTGCTGATGCAGATTGAGAAAAGCATGTTCGCTAGACCAACATTAACATTCTAAGTGTCAGATACTGTGTTGATGTGTTTCAGTAAAGAGAACACATTTAGCTTAGCTCAGCAATATACTTGCAAATGTGTAAAATAGTCCCAAGTATTGGGAAATCCTAACGTTCTAATCTATATGTTATCTTGTTGTTGTTAAAAGAGCCACGTGGTTAATTAAATGGAAATATGATTGGACTACCATTCCTACATCCTTTAAGTCTTTCATAGTGATGCTAATTTCCACAGTTCCTCTTGGGATGTGGTATTTCTTTAGATTTGTTATTTTTGCCATGATGTAGGAATAGGAAAGAACATATAGAGATCTTACACTTGGTTCTTTCTACCATTGTGCCTCCTCTGCTACAGGATGGGAGATAATTTGAAGGTTCTGCTGGCTGGTTGTTACATATATTTATCCAATTTTATACTCAGAGATTGGGAAATAACCATATAATTGGTCCATATATACACTGGGCTTGGATCAATCTTTTTTTTTTTTTTTTTTTAACCTGCTTCCAAAGTCTACACTCTAACTAGAGGACTTCATGGCTTGCCATGTACCCAAGTAGCAGGTCAGAGTTTGTATCTAACAATTCTCAAAAATTCTGGACATTCCCCTTCCCAGAGCACAATTACTCTGGTAAATAGTCACTGTCCTCTTTAAGAATTGGAAGCATATTGTGCATAATTGCAGTGTCATTACAAGTTCTTCCTACTTTACTTTCAATCAATGGGCTTTGAGTAAGACTGATATCTGGAAACTTAGATCTTATAAACACAGTGGTTTTTTTATTTTGATCTTTGACATAAAAAATATGGTTTTTGAAAAAATATTAAAAGTCCAGTAATTCCTTTTTTTGACTGCCAATGTGTTACATTTGAGGACATGCCATAATCTATTAGACATTGTCATTCATCTCCACAGTTTAGGAATTTTGATTGTCACTCAGGCTTGCTGCCAATTATAGTAATCTTATCTAACTTGCCTTTAAAAGTAAACTGCTGCCAAATAAAACTGCCATTCTGCAATTCATTACTCCTATTAATACTAAGAAGCCCTGTTCTATTATATGTAATATTGTCAAATCTGACAGAGGACAGACACCACCATAGGACCAGTGCCTCCTTTGTTAGGGCATTCTTTATTGCCTTAGTGAAAGGATTCTCCCCTTAGTCCTCCAAGGAAACATGGTAAGAGAGAGTGGGTTTTCCTGTACTACATTATAAGTCCATTTTAACCTTCTAACTTTCTTGAGTCTTCTGACTCTTACCTCAATACAGTGGCAAGACAATTTTATAATCTAACCTCTTTTACTAGATACATTAGCATGTCTAAGTTCCTAGGAGCTATCATAAAGAGCATTAATGACCGATTCCAGATGTCCTTCCCAGAATACTGAGAAGGGATTCACAGATGAGTACTCCTGTGACAATTTTTGTTCCCCTTATATATGCCCTGGGTCTTATCCTTGGCTCCCTTCAAAGGAGAACCAGAGTGGTTACAATTAGTTTATACCAACTGGTTAAATCAGGAAGATGAACTTGGAGCAGAGATGTAGGATGGGGAAAGAAGAAAGAGGACTCAGTACAAGAGTGAATATACTGAAGGTGTCTATGGGTAATTGGTTCCTCCATTCCATTGGACTTTGAGATTTAGATCAGTCTCAGAATCATCTATCCATAAGCTCCTGACCCCCAGTGCTCAAAGTTTGTCTCATAGGGGGCATAAACTCCTCCACATCCATGCTTTGTGCATTTGTGAACGCTGAAAAGGTACCAAGGGTTGTCCCACTGTCACAGGGTCAGAGAAGCCTTGGAGCAGAAGATGAAGGGTATATTGTACAAACTTAAGCAAATGCCATCAAACAGCACCTGCATGAATCTGGTCAAAGACTGCACATAGTCAGATGACACAGGAGATGAAGCTGAAAATATCTGAAGCAGTGTCCAGGAGCAATATGATAGATAATGATCTGAGAAATAAAAGGGATGGAAATAAAATTGTTGTATTTTTTATTATTTAGTTTCACTTTTTTTTAAAAGGTTTTATTTATTTTTTTGTCAGAGAGAGAGAGAGAGCATGAGAGGGGGGAGAGGCAGAGGGAGAGGGAGAAGCAGGCTCCCTGCTGAGCAAGGAGCCTGACCTAGGACTCAATCCCAGGACCCCAGGACCATGACCTGAGCCGAAGGCAGATGCCCAACTTACGGAGCCACCCAGGCATCCCTAGTTTCACTTTTTAAATAGGTAATTTTAGTACTTTTGAATGTACAAAGTTAGTTGAAACTTATTTTGTATTTTGTTAATGGCTGTATTCTGCCCCTCCTCACCTTCAGTCATATCTCCCAGATACAATTTTAACTTTATGGTCTCTGTTATTTTGAATTTCAGTTTCTAAATTCTATGTTTATTTCTCAAATATGTATTTATAGTCCTAAGTTTGGTTACATAACTTCAGACAGAATCTTCTGACTTCTTATAATGCAAGTATTTGTCACCTAATACTCCTTTTTCCATCTTGAGGGTTTTTGTAAACTTATTATTTTTAGATATTCTACTAATTACCTTTTAATCTATGAATAGAACACTTAAGCCTCTTATCATCTCATCAAATTATAAAGTATTTCTACACACTATGCCATATAAAAAAATTAGCATTCCTATTCTTCTAGCCACACTTCTCCAACAACAGGCAACTCTCTTCTCCAGCTATCTTTCCTTTCAATTTGTCAATTGTGCAAAGATTCTTTTTTTGTTCCAGTAAATGTAATTAAGACTTCTATTAGTTTTTTTGCCATTGATTTGAAATACTGAAAACCACTGGCAGGATTTTAACTATTTTGGATTCATTTTTCTTCCCTGTGGTTCCAATGTCCATTACTTCTCAGTCATTTGATAAAAACTATTCCTGGAGTCATATTCAGATAAATTCCTTTATTGTCTTAACTCATCAATTGCTTAGGATCATACTACATTTCATTGTACTTTATAATGGAACCTTGGATGCCCTTAGTGTTTTTGTGACTTTCTTATTGATTTTATTTTTTGTTGTTGTTGAGAGAAAAAAAAAATTCCTTTTTCAAATATTAATTACCAGTTAGCAATCATTTTTTAGCTTCATATTCATTCTTTCATTTGAAGACTCCATCCCATTTTTTTTAGACATTCGACTTAGATCTACGTAGAACTGCCTTTCTGGACATCACCCTGTAGTTTATTTTCACTGTATTTGTAAGTTAACTCCATTTGTTCTTATTTTTCACAACTTCTTCTCTTGTTTTTCACCTTCATTTTTCTGGCACAAACCCACATGTATCCTGTGAATCTTCTTGTCAGAGAAATATTTACTTTGGCATTAGTTCTTTGACTGGTGTAGGATTTATAGTTAATATAAATTTGAAAGCACTGTCTTCTAGAAACTGGTTTTACTGATGCAGTACCTGACGCCACTGTGATACTCAATATTTTATAGATTACCTTTGTTTTTCCAGGAAATTTAACACTTTTTCTTGCTGTTCTGAGGTCTTATGATGGCATGTTTAGGTACATATTTTTAAAAATTCCCCTCACTTACCAGTTTAGATTATTTTTATCTCTACATGTGTGTCTCTCATGTTCTGGGGCATTTTATTATCTCTTGATAACGTCTTCCCTTCCCTTTATTCTGCTCTTTTTTTCTAAATATTATAATGATTTTGTGTTGCATTTCTTTGACCGATCCTATATTTACCATATCTTTTACATCTTACTCTTTTTTATCTTAATTATGTTTTTTATCTCCAGTATTGTACTTAATATTTTTGTGTCTGTGGGTATATATTTAATTGAATTTTTGATATTTTCAATTTTAATGATTTTCATTTCTTAGTGTAGCTTAAAATTTGACTTGGTTGAGAAACCTCACCTCCTCTCTGGAAGCATTATTCCTTTTCTCCATGATTCTAAATATATATATAGCACTTAATGCCTAGTTCTAGAAAAATACTTTTATGGACTGAATTCCCTCTACCCACCCATTTATATGTTGAAGCCTAACCCCAAATGTGAAAGTATCTGGAGACAGGGTCATTAAGAGGTAATTAAGATTAAATGAGGTCATAAGGGTAGGCCCTAATCCAATATGACTACGGCCCTGTAAGAAGAGGGAGAGCTCTTTTTCTCTCTCTCTGCCATGTGCGATCACGGCAGGAAAGCAGCTATCTGTAAATCAGGAAAAGAGCCTTCACCAGAACCCAGCCATGCTGGTACCCTGAACTTGGCCTTCCAGCCTCCAGAACTGTGAGAAAACAAATTTTTGTTGTTTAAGTCAAAATACCTATCTTTTTTAGTTTGTTTTTATCATGATAACAGCAAATAACATCTGTTTATTGATTTGTAAAGCCACACCTCTCCTGTTGAGTTTTTGGTCCTAGAGAAAAGAAAAAGGATACTATTATTGTCTATAATTACAGCATGCAGTATACTACTTGGTCAGTACTCACTAAGTAGAATTTTGTTGGATTGATTTTGTTGACCAAGTGTGATGTGTGATAGCTTTTCTTTGGCAAATCTTAAGACATGCTATAGTCAGGTGATGCAAGGCCATGCCATGGCCATAAATAGACCTGGAAATTCCCTTGCTAATATTACCTGAGCCCAGTGCAGGTTAGGCAGCTTACACTTACTTATCTTACAACAAGGAATTCAGAGACTAAGCTACTTCTATCTCAAAACTTTGCCACCTTACGCTCCTTTGTTTATACCTGTGCTGAGGACAAAGAAAGCTTGAGGAAGATACATCCACATGTTTTTGTCATGACCAGAAGGCCACATCAATTCTGTTCATTCTCCACTATAAAAATGAATCATTTGACTCTATCTAGATTCATGGGACTCAGGAAATGGATACTGGGTAAACAATAAACTGTTTATGCCAGGTGCCTTCTATAATATGTTGAGAGTTGAGTTTAATAATCATCATGCCTACTTTCTGAATAATTTGCCAACAAATCTACTAGAGCAGTGGTTTACCAGTGAGCAAGAAGATCTCGTGATTTCACTTCCCTTTAAGTCAATTCTTACGAGTTTTAGTGTAATATACATCCTCTATAATTAGTGAAAAATAATATTACAGAATTTATCTAAAGTATCAGTTAATTAAATATAAAAATGGATGAAATAGAGCAGCAACTCTACATGTCTCTGTCATTGTATAGTAAGAACAAAATAACTGTCAAACACCCCATATAGTTATATCTTGCTTATCTAGTAGAAACATTATTCCTAGAAAAATTATATGATATTTAATTGCTCAATATATCCAATACTATTCTTATTTTCTTAGATAAGTGCATGTAGTCATTTGGACAAATTAAACATAAGTTAAAAGAATTTACTCTAGGGGTGCCTGGGTGGCTCAGTTGGTTAAGCGTCTGCCTTCAGCTCAGGTCATGATCCCAGGGTCCTGGGATCGAGCCCCAAGTCGGGCTCTTTGCTCAGCTCTCCTGCCCACTCTCTGTAGCTACCTCTGTCTCTCTCTCTCAAATAAATAAATAAAATCTTAAAAAAAAAAAAAAAAGAATTTATTCTGGAGGAAAAATACAAATTACTTCTAAACATTTTTTTTTTTAAGATTTTATTTATTTATTTGAGAGAGACAATGAGATAGAGAGAACATGAGAGGGGGGAGGGTCAGAGGGAGAAGCAGACTCCCTGCCGAGCAGGGAGCCCGATGCAGGACTCGATCCCGGGACTCCAGGATCATGACCTGAGCTGAAGGCAGTCGCTTAACCAACTGAGCCACCCAGGTGCCCCTATAAATTACTTCTAATTGGTTATCTAAATTAGTAGCTCACACTGGTGGTATTCATTAAACAATTATTCTATGTTTACTTTATCAGTTATGATACTATTTAATTAATGATAAAATCTGAAAATTTCAAATTAACCTCTTAGCAAATGAAAAAAATTAAATCAAGTTAACATGATTGGTAGAAAATTAACAAACTGATTTTAAAACCTGAAGTTCAAAGAAAACTCCCCTAATAATAAAATGTTTGAGTTAAGGTCTCAAGAATGGGTAAGAATTAACTGCAGTAAAGGGAGAGAAAAATATGACCAACAAATGGGACCAGTTGGGACAAAGGTTCTGTATCAGAAGGAAAGCAATGAGCATTCAAAACATTAAAAGAAGGCAAGGCTGACTGAGAGGCAGCGAGGTGGGGAGAGGTGGGCAGATGAGGCTGGAATGGCTTTCCACATTTGGCATCCTCCTACGATGCCAAATAAATACATAGTAATTAGTTTCAATTTATCATTTACTCACACATTTCATCAGCATTGTTCCAGCAATTCATTGTGATATAGATTTCTGAGGATAAGGAGACAAATAAAAAGGAATTTTTGTCTATATGTTCGTTTGTTTTACCCTGAGGAGCTCACATTAAATCTTTTATACAACAAACTCATTGATCTGCATGCCTACAAATTAGGCACTGTGAATTCTATCTTGTACAATGTCCTTCCTACTAACCGCCACAGTGTCAGCGGGGTTCTCTGAGGCCACTCTACACAGACCTTGCTTTATGACCACCTTCCATGTGTCTCTACTGAATGCTTACTGTGTCTCAGATTGCGTTCATTGCTCACACTTTGGTACATTCTTCCCCATTGGATCAGCATAGGCCTAGCTGACACAAAGATGTCCAGTGAAGTAGAAATTTAGTAAACTGTTTTGTATATTCATCTGCGTTTCTCTGGAGTCATTTCTTTCCTGCCGTGCAGTAACAAATTTGAACATTTTTAGACCCACCATGATATCTCAGGCCAAGGAAATAAAAGGTATAAATCAATATCTGGAGCTTATCTGTAATGGAATTGCAAGCTCTTTAACAAGACAATTCACTGTCAGGACTGATGTGAGATTATTGGACATGTTTGGGAAAAATGGGGGAAAGGGTTTACTCTGAAGTCATTTAAGCAACCTATGTTTTTTCTGGAGAGTTTCAGATAAATAACCATGTGTAAATTATAAACCATCATGCAACTGTACCATCTTAAGCTGTCCTCGTATCTTTATAGAAGCTTTGTAGCTGGTCAGTTTCCAATTTATTCACAGCATGTATTTCACAACTTTTTCTTTTAACAATCTATATACTAGAACAAATTGTTTTCTAAAATCCAGATTTTTGTGTGTGTGTGTGGTTGCTGTTGTTACTGCAACTTCACTGAATCTAGTAGCAGGTAAGTTGGTTACCTCTTAAATTGACTTTCTAAGGGAGAAAAACCTAAAAAAGGAAAAGAAAAGAAAGCTAAAATGGCAATGGGTTTGCAATGTTGTCCTTCTTAAGTTTGCAAAATGATCACTAAAACTGTTTCCTTTCTGAACACTGAAGGGTAGACATATATCAAGACATATATCCACCAGGGGTGTCTGAGTAGCTCAGTTGATTAAGGTTCTGACTCTTGATTTTGGTTCAGGTCATGATCTCAGGGTTGTGAGATTGAGCCCCATATTGGGCTCTGAGCTGAGTGTGAAGCCTGCTTAAGATTCTCTCTCTCCCTCTCTGTCTGTCCCTCTCTCTCTCTAATTAAAAAAAGAAAAAAGAAAAAAGACATATATCCACCAATAAACCACAGTAGTCCTGGGTATTACTTAATAGCTAATACCATTAATGCAAATATCACTCAATATTCATTCAATTATCATTATCTGAATTTGATATGTGTCTGGTATTGGACTAGGTAGATAGTTGGAATATAGAGATACTGCTTTAACTTGGTTCCCTAGCAGAAAGTCTGAGATGGGAATTCTTGTTCAAGTAATTTATAGGCTAATTGCTCTGGACAAAGAGAGGGAGGAAAGCAGGATATGGCAGGAGAAAACAGCTAAGGAGCTATAAACTAAGTCCAGCCTGTCCCAGTGGAAAGCTCTGGAGCACGGCCTGCACCACAGAGTTGATTCTACTTCACACAATGAAAACAGCTATCTCATCAAGTCAGTCAGTTTGGCTGTGGGCTTTGAAAGAGTGTGGGTGAGGGGCAGCACTCTCGCTCAGGCACAACAGCTCCAGTTTAAATGAAGGCACTTATCTGGAAAAAAGCAACAGTAAGCCCTTAGCAGCCAAGTCTCACAGTGGCTGGAGTGTACGTGCACTGGCCTGGAAAAGCAATCTGCATAGGGTAACACCACCATCCACTACAGAAGCCTCTGTTATGATCACCATATGACAGAAGGAGACTTTCACTTAACCACTTAGAAGGATTACCCAGCATTATAAGGTGATTAGAGGAAGAAGAATACCCTATACAAACAAGCAAATACATATTTACAAGAAAACAAAAAATTACCATTAGTATAAAAAAAGTCCTTTGAACTCATATCCAATATCAAATTTTGGCATTAGAACTGGCTTGGTTGTTTCACTATTTGTTTATTCTTTATCTGGCCATGAAATAACTTTGAAAACCCATTTCCTCTACCAGAAAAACAAAATAAAACATAAAAGTACATGCAGATGGAGCACTGGTGTTATATGCAAACAATGAATCATGGAACACTACATCAAAAACTAATGATGTAATGTATGGTAATTAACATAACATAATAAAAAAAAGTACATGCAGAAATACACATTTGCTTTTCTTTAAAATGTGCTAGTAAATACATACATTTTACCAATCTATTCCCTAATTTTCAGCATCTGACTTCCATTAATAATTTAGCAAACACAAATGAACTCTAAAACTCCAATATATCTCAAAGGAGATTAAGATACATCTTAATCTTTTTTTTTTAAAGATTTTGTTTATTTATTTGACAGAGAGAGAGACAGCGAGAGAGGGAACACAAGCAGGGGGAGTGGGAGAGGGAGAAGCAGGCTTCCCGCAGAGCAGGGAGCCTGATGCAGGGCTCTATCCCAGGACCTGGGATCATGACCTGAGCCGAAGGCAGACGCTTAACGACTGAGCCACCCAGGTGTCCCAAGATGTATCTTAATCTTAATGGAGAAACCATAAATAGTTTTTCCTCTCACATCACTTTCTAACTTTTTCATGCTTTGTTAGCATGTTTTTGATTCCAATATTAAAAAGTATCACTTTTTTCTTTGATATATCTGTACTGCTGAGACAGCTCCAAGAAGGAGCAGTGTCTGGTTCTTCATGTTTTCTGAATGGACTGGTGCCTTGAATATAGGAGGTGCTCAATAGATGTGTGTTGAATAGACAGTGACATTACATTTTATGAGGTGGTCAGTTAATCAAGACAGCAAGAAAAGCAACAACTCCATAAAATTAAAATTATCCTTGAAAAGCTTATAAAACTCCCATTAAGAAATATATATGGTTTTGTGTATATATTCCTGTGTCAGCTCTTCTAATTCCATTTACTCAATATTTTTTATGCTTCTCAATTATTCTTCAATTTCTTCCTCAAGGAGAGTGCTGATTTGTCACGACCTACTTAAAGATCACTTAAACAACCCATTTAACTCTTTCTAATGGTCAGGAAACTCTGAAACAATCTTTATACGTACTTTCCATAAATTTTGATAGTTTGCATTGGTTATTTTTGGTGTGACTACATCCACTGCCTATTTAATTTGAGGAAATAGGGGCATATCCCATGCATAAAATTAAATTTGCGTAATATAAATACATTAATTATACAACTTCATTGCATTGCTTCTCAAGGGAACTTACTTAGTTCATCAACTTAAAAAAAAAGACCCATCTCCCATTGGTTTTATTAAAACTTCCAAATTCCCTCATATCTTATTTTTTCACATTTATCCATCATCTTAAAAAGCATTGAATAAGTGGTTTCTTTTAGACCTTTCCGTTGTAGACACACCCAAGAGCCTCAGCATAGTAGCCAATTTAGCATATACCCATTGGCTCCGCTAACTGCGATTTGCTTTTCTATGTGCAGACTGTCACACTGTTGTGTTTACAGGATTGCTTCCAGCAGCTAATTATTGTAAACAACATAATGCTATATGGTACTGACAAGAGTAAATATGATAATGACCATGCATACTCATCATAGCTTCCTCTCTGGAAAACTATTTCAGAAAGTAAGCAATTGATGATAGTTGGAATACAAAGCAAGGGAGAGGGGGGAAATTTGATTACTAGGTTTTAGAGGTTTCAATTTGCTGAAAAAGTAAATCTCTAACATAATGACATGCAAGAATGTGGAAGAAAAGGCTCCATTACCACTTGCACAGCTGTTTACATTTTCTTCCATCTGGAGCACAAGTGAAAAGAATAAAATTTTGTTTGATTGGAGCGACCCAGGTCAGGGAATTAAAAATGCAACAAAATTCCCCCTAAAGCAGCAGGGTCCACACACTGATTTTCCCCTAAGCCAACACAAATTTATCTCTTCCCCAAAGCAATCAGCATTGTGGACATTGAATAAGATGGAGATTTTCCAGCAGTTGTTTTTCCCTTTGACCAACCTCCGTTGTCATGCATTGTTTCCTTCTAAGGTACCATTTCAACCACAAGTTCCATTTCCATGTGGTAGAATCAAACAAGAGGGCATTCTCAACCATAGGGAGAAAATGATACAAGTTTTAGGAAATTCTAACAGATATTCTTTCTCTAATTATATACAATAAGATAGACACCAATTTCTGGTAAGTAGTTTAAAGCAAAATTGCCTTAGTAGAGAAATACAAACTACACAAAGAGAAATTTGCTCTACGGCGAAACCAGTTTTGCTATGATATGGCAAACAGATTGAGGTTTTTCTAAGGCTTACTTACCATGCTAACCATAAAGACATTAACATCTACAATTAATTCCAAAATAATAAACAAACATATAAAATAAAGAGTTAACTTATGAATGATCTGAAAATTTGACCTGGGAAGAAAGACTTTGATAAAATGACAAAGAAGCTTCTAGCTGAGGAATAAAGTATCTCTATGATGTTTCCATATTGTATTACAAATGTCTCAGATTATTTGTATACCCATTACTGTAGTCTCATTTCACACTGCAGTCAAATGAATTAAACACAGTTTGAGATTTATATAGTAATTCTGTATGTATAAAAAAGTAAGTGCATTACTTTTGCAGTGAAAAATAGAAATATATAATACATTTTGGCTTTTCACGTTCTTTGACTTTTTTAAAAAAAGATTTTTATTTAATTTAGATGTGGGGGAGGGACTGAGGGGGAGGAAGAGGAGAGAGGGAATGTCAAGCAGACATCCTGCTGAGCACAGAGCCTGACCTGGGGCTCGATTCCACAACCCTGAGATCAGGACCTGAGCCAAAATGAAGAGTTGGAGGTTTAACTGACAGAGCCACCCAGGTGCCCCTGTATTCCTTGACTTTTAATGCAATTATTCTATTAGTCATTTTCAGTCTTCTTCTTTTATGTAAATATACCTGGGTATTTTTAGACCTCTATTAGTTTTCCATTGCTGCCATAACAAATTGCCACAAACTGCATGGTTTAAAATAACCTGAATTTATTAACTTACAGTTCTGGAGGCGAAAAGTCCTAAATCAAGTTTTGTTGGGAAGGCTGCATTTCCTCTGGAAGCTTTGAGAAAGAACCCATTTCTTTGTCTTTTTCAGCTTCTTGCATTCCTTGACTCTTGGCCCTTGCCTTGTCTTCTTTCCCCAGCTTCTTGTTTTCATGGTCACACCTCTTACTGCCAGCGCTGATCGTCCTGCCTCCCTCTTATAAGGACACTTGTCCTTAAGAGGACCCTTGGTTACATTTGGTTCACCCAGATAATATAGGAAATTCTTCTCATCCATCTCAAGATTCTTTAATCACATCTGAAAGTCCCTTTTATCACACAAGCCAACATACTGACAGGTTCTGGGGATTACGACATGGACATTTTGGGGGGCCCATTATTCAGCCTATTGCAACACCTTACAATTTAAGTATGAACTGATTGTTTCCCACATCATATAATGCCATGTAAATATCACATTGATTTTTTGCTTATTACTCATCTTTCATTTTTAAAGTGCTTAACAATTTAATATTAAAGTATTTTATTTCTATGCTATAATAATAAAACCTCATGCAGGTTTGCCAGTCCATTTCATAAAATTGTCATTTAAAATTATTTTCCTTTCACAAAAATAAGTCATTTTATAATGCTTTTCACACAGAATATACACATTACATATATGTATATTTATCATTTATCTTAAAAAAGCAAACTTTCTCTTAAAAGTGTTTTTCAAGGGTGATGGCCAATTTTTGCAGTTTAGAGAAAAATTAAATTACTATGCGCTAGGAATTAAAGCTCTGTAATTTTAAATTATGAGGACAAAATTCTAAAGGTAGGTATTATTATGTCCAATTTAAGAATGACAAAACTGAGACTCAGAATGAACTTGTGAATTCACCAAGGCTATGCAGGTGATGGATTACGGGCTTACTCTCTAAATCTAGAAACTGGTCAAAAGGTAGACTACATCAGTAGAAAATAGAAAATGCCATTCTGCAGGTTATATCATTGATATAGTTTTAGGTAATGGTTATTTTTAAATATCTTATTGTATGTATTCTAGTCTGGCTTCTGGGTTCCATCATGAATGAATCATTCCCCCATTAGTCTCCAAATGACTTTATTAATACAAGGGTATAATAAGTGAAAAGCATTATAACATGAAGTAAAGTTCAAGTTTCCATGGACATCCGAGAAGTTATCTGCTCCTTTGTCATTTTTCTTTTTCCTATCTTCAAAGGTTGTTTTCCTATGTTATTTTCTCTAAGAGGCTGTCCCACACTTACTCATCCTTGCACAGTTAGTTGTCATTGATTCTGTGCACTTCCTTTTTTTTTTTTTTTTGGACCTATAGATATTTCCTAAAACAGCAGAATACACATTCTTTTCAAGTGCACATGAGCATTCTCCATAACAGATCACAGGTTAGATCACAAAACAGACCTCAAGAAATGCAAAAAAGATTGAAATCATACTACATACAGTTTCTGGCCACAATGCTATGAAATTAGAAATCAACCATAAGAAAAAACCTGGAAAGACATGGCATTTTATTTATTTATTTTATTATTATTATTTTTTTTGTATCAAGTTTTGATTTAAATTCTAGTTAATCATAGCTCTGCTATGAGCAGTCAGTGTGGTTCTTCCTCTTTATCCCTCCACTTTAAGCTTAGGGAAAGAAGGGCTTAAAAGCCACATCACCATACCCTAGGGCTTGGGTGCTGGAATACATCTCACAGGCACTAAATTCTGGTAGGTACCAGATATATAATTGATGATAAAATGAAAGAACAAATAGGTTAATGAAATGTGAGTTTTGCAGAAATTTTGAGAATGAATGCTAGGGCTTTATTTGTGATTAATATTTGATGGTGTCTTCTTTTTTCTTTTGATTTTCAGTATATATTCAACATACTCCTCATGTAATGCTGCATTGTATATAAACCTGTTCAGTTGGATTAACACCCCTTAAAACTTAGATTGATAAGAAAACAGAAAGTCTTACCTTTGGCAGTATTTCTTCCAAGAATGATAACAGTGTAGAGATGAAAAGCACTTCTGTGGGACCTGTTCAACAGACACAACAATGATGTAAAACATGCACTTTAACAACTGTATCTACTCAGAGGAAGATGAGTAGCAATTTTTGTTAGAAAATAACAGATTGTTTTATGAAAGTGAACAACTGATTAATTGATTTTAATTCTTTTAATTTTTAAATTAATATTTATGAGTCTCCTAAAGTGGGAAAAATCACACTATGTAAAGGTACTACCATTTGTATTTTTACAGGAATCTTTCTTTCACTGACTTTGATAAAACTATAAATTCTTACTCTAAAGCAAACAGTAAGCCAAGATTAATCTTTTTTTTTTAATCCGTGTTTCATATGTAGAACTTGCTCAAGGTAAGTTTTGCATAGGCAATAGCCACTTTAATTTTAAAGAAGAAAAATAAAGGCATTTTTTAGGCGATGGAAAAGTACAGATTATTCACAATTGAGTGACTACAATGCAAACAACCTACTAAGTTTTTTTGCCCCCCGGAGGAGATCAGTGGTATTCTCCTTCCCATTGGAAAACCCACTTGCCAGAAAAGAATTAAAACTAAATCTAGTAGAAACTCCATGCCCACACGTTTTTATGTAACAAAATCTCAGTATCCTCAAAATAAATTGGTGCTTTTCCTTTACCAAGTTTTTATTTCAAGAAGCTTAGTTAAAATTTTATCTGAATTTGCACTCAACCCAAATGATGGCCCAGGATTTCTGAACCTCATACTGTTGACATTTGAGTGGTAAGGGCACGTTCCTGGTCTCCACTTATTAGATACCAGGTGCGACAATCAAAAGTGTCTCCAAATATTGCCAGATGTCCCCTGGGGATGAAGGGGGCAGCAAATTCACACCTAGTCAAGAACCAGTGGCCTAGACATATGGAAGAACCAAACAGAATCAATGCTGTGTCCGTTAAACAGAAAGACGTATTCTCTGATATTTCTGTATGATACAGAGTGAAGCACCTCATTCAGTAATGATCAGCGTCACTGCTTGTGTCCTAAACTATGGATTTTATGCCTGACTTTGAAAACCCAAGGTATACATTATACTTGGAAACTGGGCAGAGGGCACATACAGATATGCCCTGGAAACAGAACTCACCCATTTGATTATTTCTACTGCTGAGATTTATGACTTGAGAGTCAAAACCTCCCCCACACATTCCAACCCTTAGTTATGATGGCCACATTAGTTACCCCAGTGAAAGCATGAAGTGAATTCATCAGCCATTTTGACCCTACAGCATATAGTTCCTGGCTTTTCTCAACAAATTCCAAAGCCTGCTGAACTGAAACTGCTAGAATATTAATCAGAAACTTACACAGCGAAGGAACAAAAACAACAGGAACACACACTTAAATTTTGAATTAAAAAGTATATTATATATACCCCTCTCCTTTAATGTTACACAACCTGCAGATAAATACACACACAAACACCGTGACTTTAACTTTCCTTCTCCCTGTGATTATATTAAATTGAGTTGTTTATTGATGCTGGGGCCTAGTGTCCTTTCTGAATTTAAGGAATGGCTTTCTCCTTGTGCGTCTAGTTCTTGCATTTATGCTGCTCCTGAAATGCCAGCAAACATCTTAGCCTTTTAATTCGCCTGTCTCCTAGGTGAGGGGCTGCTTATTCCTCAGTAACTAATTATTTCCACCAGAAAGGTGAGCTCTGAAAGGAATAACATTGCAAAGCTTCTGGGTTTTGTTTTGTTTCATTTGTAAGTAAACAGGAGTTGGAAGGCAATATTTACTAAAGGGATTTCAAGTAGGATCTCAAGAAATAATAAGATTCCCTGGATCTCCTTACCTTGTTCAAGGTAAGACAGGGAGTATGTGCACAAACTGTTACCAAAAGTTACCAGAAGTAAACAGTCTGCAATTCTTAACTAATTTGATAAAATAGAGGGATAATTGGATTATGGATTAATTATGCATATGGCCTGGATTATGAGGTTTTGGCCTGATTCGTCAAGTTTAGCTGGTTCTCTCAATTTATTTTTATTTTTTTTAAAGATTTTATTTATTTATTTGAGAGAAAGAATGAGAGAGAGCATGAGAGGGGAGAGGGTCAGAGGGAGAAGCACACTCCCCACTGAGCCGGGAGCCCGATGTGGGACTCGATCCTGGGACTGCAGGATCACGACCTGAGCTGAAGGCAGTTGCTTAACCAACTGAGCCACCCAGGCGCCCATGGTTCTCTCAATTTAATAAAGCAAAACATGTCTACTGTTCCCTTGTAGTAGCCTGGTAGGTACATGTGTTTGGGTACAGTGAGAATGAGGCCAAAATTCTGCCAAAACACTTTAGAGGGCAAATTAAGTTCAAACAAAAGAATTAGTAGTATTCTAGTCACCTCCTTAAATCTCCTACTTTGCCCATGAAAGTGTAGAGTATCAACTTTTTTTCTTGAGGATTGACAAAAATTCATAATATTCAATTGGGATTTTCACAATTTATCTGTTTTGGGATACATGTTGCTTCACAACTTATTTCAAACTCTGTAATGGCTTCACCCTCAATGTGTGGGTTACAGTGATCCCCTAAACACTATGCAATGGCAATTATCTGACACTTTGTGGTTGTCTTGTGAAATAAAGTATGTATCCAATATCACAAAGGAGTTTCAGTCTAGCTAATGATGCACATTAGCATATCATTTCAATTTTAAGAAATCAATGCCTTACTTACATCCCCTCATTTATTCCTCACAGCAACTAAATGGGGTAAATGCTGTTAAACCCATTGCATGGATGAGGAAACTGATTCTTAGTTTCACAAACCGCACATTGCATGGAAGCTGGCCCTGGTTTATACAGCTTCAATATGTAGAACCAAGACTCAGAACTATGTTTATCTGAAATCAAAACCATACTCTCCTCTAAGAATCCTTTCCTTTCTTTTCAAACTATTCATCCTTTTATTCCATTTGAAAGTAGGTCAGTGTGACTATCTAGTATTTAAAAAAAAAAATCTTTCACAGTCATTAATAGAAGAGTTCTATATTCAAGTATTAATTTTCACCTAAAAATGATTTTATAAAGAAAATCAGTTAATTAAATATGCATAAAATAGTTTCATACTTACATTAGATATGTTCCTGTAGATATCTGAAAAGGGCAATGTTTGCAATTTATTCCCATTGAACAAAAATTTATTCAGTGAGTGCTAGGGACAAGGCAACAAATGTTGTGAGGCTATAAAAATGTAGTTTATAATCTATCAGGGAACAGAGGAAAGGGAGAATGAGATAATTCTAATATAAGAATCAAAGCATTACTATGAGATTTTTCATGAAAGTATTAGACAACACAGGAGTTTAGTTTTACTTTGTTTCTCAATAATCTTAGAGTGGGAAAAACCTTTCTAATTATGATATCAAATACAAAATCCATAAAAGAAAAACTGATACATTTAGCTACATAAAAATAAATTCTGTGTGACCAAGAAAAACTCAAAAGCAAATTACATACTTGGATAAAAACATTGAGTATTTATAGATAAGAATCTAATATAAGTAGTCTTAAAACTCAATAAGAAAAAGACATACGACACATGCACAATGTTATTCATTACAGTATTGTTTACAATAACAAAAGTGTTGTAAATATGTGCTCATCACTGGTTACATATATATGTTACATGTATACTATATCATTATGCATCCATTTAAAATTTTATTTTTTAAGGGAACGTGAAATTATTCTTGAAGATATTGTAAAGTATTTAAGGTAGGACCCAAAATAGAATTTATCTTAGGCTAACAAAAACATGCATTCTTGTGTATGTATGTTCTATCTTTATTGGGTTAGCATACAAGAAAGCACTATTTGCCTACACTAGGATCTAGGGAACTAGGATATAGAGATGGGGATACTTTTCACAGTTATAAGTAAACTCATTATCTAGTCAAATTTTAAATTAAACAAAAAATTTTTTTGAAAAGGAGTATCTTGAGGAAGACATTATGGGGAGGCTCCCAAGCAGTAACCACAAAGATCTGAATAGAAAATTGGAAGGTAACTGACTTGGCAGGAAAGAGAGTCAGTTCAGCTTGGAACACACTGAATGCACTAAGTTTTAGAATAGGTGAATTCAGCATGCTGAGAAGTAGGAAGAGTTCTGTGGCAGAGAGTTAGCAATGTGGGTCTAGAATTTTGAGAATGTTTAGCTTCACATTGTTCCAAACCTACAGCACTAAGCTACCTTCATTCCTTCATGCCAAACCTAGTCTTGAGTACCCCAGCCTAAACCATAAACCCTGCCTCCTTCTACTGTCTGAGACAGGAATTCTGATGAGGATGCTGGAGTCAAGTGACCACTAATGAACTGTATATGGCTGGAATGCCTGGGTGGCTAAGTTGGTTAAGCATCTGACTTTTGGTTTCAGCTCAATCATGATCTCAGGGTCTTGGGATCGAGCCCCGCGTTGGGCCCCCTGCTCAGTGGGGAGTCTGCCTGACGTTGTCTCTCTCCCTCTCCCTCTGCCCCTCCCCCTGCTCTCTCTCTTAAATAAATAAATAATATCTTTTAAAAAATTGTGTGAGTTTCACCATCAGAAAGGATGAATACCCAACTTTTACATCAACATGGATGGGATTGGAGGAGATTATGCTAAGTGAAATAAGTCAAGCAGAGAAAGTCAATTATCATATGGTTTCACTTATTGGTGGAACATAAGGAATAGCATGGAGGATATTATGAGAAGGAGGAGAAAAATGAAGGGGGTGGAAATCGGAGGGAGAGATGAACCATGAGAGACTGTTGACTCTGAGAAACAAGCAGGATTTTAGAGGGGAGGGGGGAGGGGGGGTTGGTTAGCCCGGTGATGGGTATTAAGGAGGGCACGTACTGCATGGAGCACTGGGTGTTATACGAAAACAATGGATCATGGATCACCACATTGGAATCTAATGATGTACTGTATGGTGACTAACATAACATAATAAAATTTAAAAAAAAATTGTGTGAGTTTCATAGACATCAAAATTGAAGTTACAGGATGGTAAGGAAGTCCATAAGCCAGGCATAAGGTCATACTGTATAATTTTCCTTTTATTTTTTTCCCTACTGTGTTTCTTAGTATCTATGGACATTGGCTGCATTGGCTTGTGTTAACAGTTTTTCACCCTTCCTCTGGAATCAGTGCACTGATGTTTCAGCCCAATTCATCTCCATGGGCCACAGTTAGAGAGAATAAGTGAGTTAAAAGAAAGTATCTCAATTCTGGGATCATTTTGTAAGTATTCAAAACAGAGATGATCTCTTTCACTAGGGACACTGGCTAAGATAAAAACACGTAAGCCTGTAATTTGGGGGGCAACTATATAGAGTGAGTGAGCTATTGGGGAATGAAGTCAACACCAAAGAAGACAAAAGTGTGTGTGTGTGTATGTGCGTCTATGTGATCTATGTGTGTGAGAAAGGGAAAAAAAAAATCCAGGTTACATCATATGAGTTCCTGAATCAAAGCCAAACTCCCTCTAAAATTTTATTTCTTGAGCCAGAAGGTCTATCTGTTTGTCTGTCAGTCTATATCCATCATCATGACTCTATCCTTTAAGCCTTCTCAGTTAAGGTTTTATTATTTAAAAGAAATCTCACTTGCACATTATACTTGCCAATATGGTAGGTATAATAATAAAACTCCATGATCCAAATTCTTTCTCTGCGTTGGTGGTATAGTGGTGAGCATAGCTGTCTTCCAAATTCTTTCTCTAATTCAGGTAAGACCTAATCTCATAAAATGTGTGAACATTGAGTATATAGTTATTTGTCAAACAGTTCTAAGGGGCTCAATAAACACTTGTTGACTGATGGCTCTCATGTCTCTTTATTTCAATATACAATTGATCCTTGAATAACACAGGTTTGAACTATGCAAGTCCACTTATATGTGGATTTTAAAAATATAAATACAGCACAGTGCTATAAATGTATTTTCTCTTCCTTATGATTTTCCTAATAACATTTTCTCTAGCTTATGGTAAAAATACAGTACATAAGACATATAACATTAAAAAGTATGTGTTAATCTACTGTTTATGTTATCAGTAAAGCTTCAGATCCAAGTAAGCTATTACTAGTTTTGTGGGGGGAGGAAAAAGTTATATAGTTTTTTGACTGTGTAAGGGGAAGAGGGTGCCCGTAACATCCATGTTGTTCAGGGATCAACTGTACTTCAACAAATGTGTTGTGATACTACTATACTCAAGGCTTTCCTTCACTGAAATGAGGATTCTTATACGTGCAAAGCATGGAGTCAGTTAACAAGCTTTATAAGGCTGAATACAAGATTCCAGTGCTTTCATTTGATATGGGACAGGAAAGCTATTAACAAGAAGCCAGATTTCTTGTAACCTTAATTCACTAATAACCTATGGTTTCATCTTTCTGCAATATGTATTTTGAGTTTCTCTTTAGCTTTAGAAGAGAAGAACAATCTGTGATCTTCTATAAACAAAGTATAAACAACATTTAACTGAAGTGAAAATAACAATGTATTTTAGGATTCATGGATCAGATCTGTGTAGCTTATAAGTTAACTTTTTAAAGCATATACCGAATATATTACAAATAACATATTGTTATGTTTGGCTCTCCCCAGAAAGCAATAAATAAAATCTATGTCTAAAGGCATTTACATATTAGTAGTGGCTGAGATTTTATAGATGTAGCTTTACTGCCAAAAGAAAAAGCAGTTATTTTGGGGTCTCTACAGCTATAAACCTGTACATAGATTTTTACAGTGCTGAGTAAGCTTGGATAAAATTAAAGCATAAAACTTCCCCACATGACTACTTTAGTTATCTTTGGGAATATTATTCATTTGAGGATTTTTATTTCAAATAGCAAATGTATGGAAGTACTTTATTTTTTTTTCTTCTTGATGTGGACCGAATTAATGAAACTAATATAACAAGCAGATAAAAATTGTCAAAGACACTTGCAAGACATTTTGCATAGAAATGTCCTTGTGTTTTGACATTCTGATTTCTTGTTTTCTGACAGGGCTATAATTTGCTTTAAGAATTGTTTTAATCAATTACCAAATGTTTCTTATGCTGCGCTGGATGGAAGTAATTGAGTTTTGTAAAGGAGTAGCTGAGTAGCTGGGTATGATTAAAAAAATTTTTTTTTCATTGACCTTTCTTGCTTTCAAACCCAGGGTCTAATTAAAAACAATGCTTCCTAAAAGAGGTTATCCTCAAAGATAGTTTTAATAAAGCTTTACAGTTTTTGATAACACTGTCGTCTTTAACGAAAGGCCTAACATCGTTGCTACAATGACCAAAATCAGTAATTAAACATCTCACAGCTAGCCCATGTTCAAGCTGCAGTTTCTGAGCTTATAAATCCATGAAAATAAATCTCTCTGGGGCCATCTCAGCTCCAGAAAGATAGCTTTAAATGAGCTATAGAACTGAACCTTGCTCTTTCCCTAAAGTGTGTGGTGCATTGCAGAATGCCTATTTATAGAACTACTTTAAATACGATCAAGACCTCTTCTTTAGAAAAAAAAAATATATTTTCACTATTTTTTTTTTCCATTTAACTTTGAGATGAAAGCCATCTTCCTTTAGTTCTGAAATTCTATTTACAAAAGGCAGGGCTCTATGTTAAAGAAAATAAAGTATACCTGAAAAAAACACTGTGAAACAGCAAATCATAATCTAACTATTTCTAGAATTTTTACAACACAAAAAGGCCTTAGAAATCATTTTAAAAATAAGACAAACATTATTGGGGAGAAACATTTTCTTTTGTCTGCCCAGTATCCATGATCTTTTCTATTCATGATAACTCGTGCAAAATCACTCCTCCCCTAACGATGATGGCACACAGTCCATTTTCTCCTAGTTCCCTACCATCTGGTTTTCTGGAATTCATTGGTAGAGATTACATTCCCTTTAATATTTCCTTCCATTATTTCTTCCCAGTAAATAGCCTTCTCTTAAACTATGCATGCTCTGCTCCAGCTTTTCTGAAGGAAGAGCTGCTTACGTTACTGGTTTTTAACGTGTGTACCATTTCTGTATCCTGATATTTCTAGTGTTTTATCTGAGTATAAAAGTATTCCAGGAATGCCACTGGATGACAAATTTATTAAAGTTATAATCCTTTAAATCCTCTTAAGGTCATAAATTAAAAACTATGACATAAAATTGAAGACATATTGTGACCAATTATTTTCTCATTCATATTCACTCAACACAGTGTACTGTATACCAGATAGGAAAAAAAAAAAAAAAAGATTATGCAGTTTAGGTAAGAATACAGATAGAACATGAATAACTCCTTGGTTTAAAGGGTTATTTTCTAAGGAGCAAAGTCAAATTCTTGAACATATCCTATAAGGTTGCCCACTCTCTAGTCTTATTTTTTCTTTTACACCTCAAGTCCCATCTGCTCTGAACAACCAGAGCTTTTGCCTACATTCCCATTTTACCATCTATTCTCCATATACACTGAAATCTCGGAGAAACCTATTAGGTCCTTACTCATACCCTTGTACATATGGCTTTCTTCACCTCTGAAGCCATTTTATCATCCTTTGAGGGGCGCCTGGGTGGCTCAGTTGGTTAAGGGACCAATTCTTGGTTTCAGCTAACGTCATGACCTCATGGGTCATGAACTCATGGGTTGTGAGATGGAGTCCTGTGTGAGATTGAGCCATGGGTGGGGCTCTTCACTCAACGGGGAGTCTGCCTGAAGATTTTCTCCATCTGACCCTCCCCCTACTCCCACAAGCGCACTTTCTCTCTTGAATAAATAAATAAATCTTTATTATTATCATCCTTTGAGACCCAGAGAAAACATTAACTCATTCATGAGCAATTTTTCAGATGATTCAGATATATTTATGTCTCCATTCTTATCTCTTACAATATGTTCTATAAAAATCCATTCTAATATTAAATACATTTGGTCATAATTATTTTTAGACGTTTATCTCTCCTAATATTCTACAAGCTCTTCAATGATAAGAAATGGATCTTGTTCATTTAATTATTCCCCCCGACTTTCTGCATGCTAAACTGATACATTGTGAGCTCAACATATATTAGACAAATAGAAGCATAAATGAATAGAGGCAAGATTAAAAGTGAGAATGCAACTCCCAGGCCAGCTCCTCTTTCCACTGCACCAAGCTGACTTTATCCATGACAGACAGGCCAACAGATACTATATTATGATCTAACTGTAAATTAGTTATTTCCTTTAATTTCAAATATATCTATGAGTAAACTGTATAAGACTAGAAAGAAGGACAAAGAGTAATTATTCTGATGGTTTAGGCTATACATCTGCTAATTCAAATATCTATATTTCAGACTATATTCTTTGATTTAGAAATACCCAATTATTTCACTTCTTCACTTTGTTTTGGATATGTGTGAACCTTAAGCTCATGTTAATATCATGGTTTATATCCATTCACTTCCAAATGTGAATGTATTTCAAACTAAATAAATAAATAAATCTCAACCCTCAAGCTTTGCTTTCATTGAGTAATATGAAATAAAAACAGTTGTTATATATATTTTTCGGAGCTTCTTTTTTAAAGTATACTTGACACATAATGTTACATTAGTTTCAGATGTATAACACAGTGATTTGACAAGTTTATATGTTACCCTATGCTCACCACAAGTGTAGCTACCATCTGTCACCAGACAATGCTATTACTAATATCATTGACTACTTCCTATGCTGCACCTTTCATCCCTGGAAATAAACACAGCTTGTAACCCTGGTTGACTAGGTAATTGGTACTGTGTAGACTTGGTCTGTGTTTCCTTGCTAGTGTATCTTCATTCTTGAGCCATAGTTTTTATTAGACTTAATTATGCTCCCCTGCTACTTTAAATCAAGGGTATCCTCAAAATGAGGATTGTGTCTATTAAATTTAATTACTTCCCTCTGTGGATCAAGTGCCTAGGATGCTGCTATTAAAAGGAGGCTGTTATTACGACAGGCTGCTCCTGAACTGGAACATACGTTTGTAAAACAACTCTCAATTTCGTAGTGTCATGGTTCCAACCAGCTGTGTTCCAACTCTTACATGAGTTCATACTTTTTTAGTAAACATGCTTAATGGAATAAAATACCCTAAATGGATATGCACACATATCCTTTTTTTTTTTCCCTTTGCATGTCCTCCGAACATTGATCATTTACTTCCATTTGATTGGTATTTCTTCAGGGAAATGGCATATCTGTTCTACCACATTGTGGCTAATGGTTACTGTACATGAACCTTGAGGCTATATATGCTTTTGCAATAATTAATTTACTAGCAATATCCCTAAGGGTGTTGTAATAGAAACAGAAAGGTGATGGAAAGAGGAAAAACACAACAGAGAATTATGCCAGCTGTGTACCAAGATCTATTATTACAAACAGTTAACTCAGATAATTGAACTCTAGGGGATGTCATCACTTGAATTTTCATTTTAGAATTGTCCCAACTTAATTCCATGGATCTTCAGATTCATTTATGAGCAATCTTAATGCTGATGATTTATCTAAGGAACCTCAGGCAACATTAGAAAAATGGAACAAATACATTAACTGTTTTCTATTAATAAGAACACTTAGAGTTATAATACCTATGTGCAAGTCTCTGCTGCCATCTACTAGTTGGGTGACTTTGAGTAAGTTGCTTTGATTAAAAATAAGGCAATAGTTATAATACATGCCTTACCTACCTTCGCAGGTTGTAAGAATAATGAAATAAGAATTTTCATATTAAATTTCCATGTTAAAAATAATTTAAGAAATTACTATTCATAGAAATATATAAATTCAAAACAGAAAATAAAAAAAAAAACAAAACAGCAGAGAGAAGTCAAGATATTTGGCATACTCAGTGGAAAATGCCCAATCCATAAACAGACTTTTTCTACATGATTTTGAACTGGTTTGACTGAATTTTTGACCCAACTGATAGAATGTTTTGGCGTCCTGAGGACATCATTTAAAATAGCAATTATTTTCTCACCTTTTATTATCTTCTCCCCGACAATAACATAGGCCAGAAAACTAATTGTCAAAAGTAGTTTCATCATGCAAGAAATGGGTGACTGACTTGGGTCAGTTCTCAAATAAGTATTTTTATATGATCTAGATATTTAATTGAACTGTGCTCAATTATCCATTCCTACAATCCAATCCATATGTCCATGTTCTTCTGGTGCCTTTTGCCACCACCTTTAAAAATTTTGTTATATTGAGATAACTCTGGGTTATAAATTATCCAAAGCACAGTTAAAATGACAAGGCAGTTAATCTCTAACCTTGGACAACTAGAAAGAAATTTTTTGTGCCCTGTAAGGAAGTGTTAAGGACCTATTTACTAAACAATAAAAAACTATGGTAAAGTAGAAAGGGTATCAGAAAAAAAGAAAAACCTGTCCCATGAAAGAAAGACTCTTTAATTCTGCATAGTTTTTGAGAACACAATGGACATCAGTCATCGAAAATTTTAAAATAAATAAAGAAAAACAGTAATAATGACAACAATGACTAATATTTATTCAGTACTTGTAAGTCCTAGGCACTTTGCTAAATATTTTACATCCATGTTTTAATTAAGTCCTTTGAACAACCTTACCAGCTAGGAAAATTATGTACCCTAACTTTACAAATGAGACAACTGAGAGAGAAATTGAGTAAATTGCACAATATCACACACCAGAATTCAAACTCAGGGCTATCCGACATCAGAATCAGCTCTTAATCTCTTTACTACATTGTAAAAAAGGCAAAATTCAACTCAATATAACTTTATCTGAGTTCTCCAACAACAGAAGGAGCTTGCCAGCAGAGTAATTTCTATTCACTGAAAATGAACTTGATAGAATAACAAGCTTGACGTAACGCGATGGATGAGGTAACTGAAGTCCAGAGCTGCAAAGTAGCTTTTTAACTATCGTAAAGTGGTTAGAAGCAGAGACGGGATGGGTGATCTCCTGTTCCCCACTCAAGTAATCTCTTTACCATGCACAATGGTTTTTTAATGTGATGCTAGAGGAGCACCTTTGATGATGTTGTAGAGGTGTTTCAGCAAGAAATAGTTCCTTGGACTGTGTTAGCTATTCTTCTGCCTGTCCAGCTAGCTTTCTTATCCTTATTCCTATAATTGACACTAGTCCCCTAGGTATAGGGATGTGCAATAAGACTTGGTAACTGTATAACTTATTCTCCAGACAAATGTGATTGGCCCAAAGGATGGACAAATCAGAGACCTTCCTTGGTATTAATCCATGGATTTTAGGGACGCTACATGCTTGCTTTTCCAATGGAGTTGCTGATATGTGATTGCTGATTTATGTTCAAAAGGAAACTCCTCCAGGACATGAAAAGAAACAAATGAGAGGTCAAAAAGAATCCTGAAGCCATTAAACCCTGGGTTCTAAGTTTTGAATCCATCAGTCTTTTGTTTCTTTTCAATTTTATGAATTATCCTATATCCCTCCTTGACTATATGAGTCAATTAATTTCTCTTTTGTTTAAGTTAGTTAGAGTTGGGTTTCATTTTCTTGCAACTGAAAGACAGAAGCCTAACTACTCAAGATGGGGAGGGTGAACTCTATTTCTCTTAAGGTGTCTTTTTGAATCAAGTCACTGTGGATCACTAATCCTTATGTTTACTACATTCAGTCATTTAACACAACTGCCTATTTACCACTAATTCATGAAAGCACCCAGCAAGTCTATCTGAGCCCCTTTTGTGAAGTCAAGTGAAAACCCATCCAACACATAACCCTGTTTCCAAATGGCCAAATGGAGAGAAAGTCTAAAAATGAATCCCAATTTTCATAAAATGTTTAGCTTTCCTTAGGGGAATTAAAAACACTGTAGCTAGAAATCTTTCTTTAGCACTACTAAAAAGAGGCACTTGAATGAAGCATTTTATGAGAAAAATCTTGTTTTCTCACAGAGAAACTCCTTTGTGACCTTATGCACTAGGTTATTTCTTCCCAAGCACTTGTTTATTATCATGTAGTCATGGGAGCCAACATGACTATTTGTTGTGCCTGAAATGTAATTATAATTCTCTTACTGCTTCTCAGAAACAAGTCTTTGAAATTAGGAAGCCAAAGGTCAACACAGTCAAAAGAGATGAATTGCAAAATTTTTGCTCAGGACACTCAGTAACTTTGGAGAACAATTTCTGGACAGGTTGATGACCAGCAACTCTTGTAAAGTGGCAACAATGACCAAAACAAGGAATCACCGATTATGACAATACACCTAAAAAGATCACTGCAGTGTTCTCATTAAATATAAAATTATTAAACTTTTAATGTTGCCTATCAATTAAAAAAAACAAATGTTCCTAATTCTACATCATCTTTCACACTGAATTGAAAAGAGAGATGTGGTAGTGTGAAGGCTGTCATTAGGGTCAGGAAAAAGCAGCAAATGTTTCTGAGTCATGACAGATACTATATTATTATCTCTTATGTTGAATTGTGATCACTTTGTCACATAAGTTTAAAATGAATTCAAAATCTTTCTATCTCTAATTCTTAGGGAGAAGCAAGAAAAACAGGAATTTCTAGGAGCTGTCAGATACTCAAGAAAAGACCATCTTTAAACTATTTTCCAGTTGGGGCGCCTGGGTGGCTCAGATGGTTAAGCGTCTGCCTTCAGCTCAGGTCATGATCCCAGGGTCCTGGGATCGAGTCCCACATCGGGCTCCCGGCTCAGCGGGGAGCCTGCTTCTCCCTCTGACCCTCTCCCCTCTCATGCTGTTTCTCTCTCGCTCGTTCTCTAAAAAATAAATAAAATCTTTAAAAATAAATAAATAAATAAATAAACTATTTTCCAGTTGGTGAAATGGAAATTTTTCAAGGTCAAAGTATTGAAGAAGCACCTAAGTAGATGTTTCTATTACATGTGATGCGCTTATCCAGCTGCCTATAACTTTGCATCACTGACTTTGTATCAAGACGTGCCAACATTGGAGTTACCTTATGGAGGTCAGGGCATAGTTGGAATTATTGAATGGATTGATTAAGTATCAGGCTTATTGTGGGATAATGCCTAATTTTCTTAACTTCCACTTAAACAATAGACAGAAATTCACAATATACTAAACACTCAGTATTTCTCTATTCAGTCTTCAAAATACAGGTAGTTACGTCAAAAATACTGTTATTTCAAACTGTGACTTGGGGATACAATTCTTTTTTCACTTGTTTACCACACCAAAATAACTCTCTTCTGTAAGTGATTAAAACTTAATTTTTAAAGAAAATTCTGTAAACTGGAAAGAAAATTAAAAACTATTCATTCTATGCTTTTCAGATCTTCCTCGGGACTTAGTAATTAAAAACAATATTCAGCATCAAAAAATCAGCTTCACTTTTCCTGTGAATTCACAGCCTTAAAATAGTGATGACCTTTCAAGAAAACACTATTCAAAATAACAAGGGCAGGGCATCATCAGGCTAAGAACCATTAACTTTCAGCCTTTTGCCCCTTTTCTAATGTTTTGTGAAAAATATGGTAGTAACAGATAATTTATCTATCTCATTCTAAACCACTCCTCACCAAGCAATCTGCCCTTCTGGGGCATCTTACTTTTCGGCAACTTCACACTTTTGCATATATTTCATGCATACAGCCTCCTTTGACTTTAAACAGAGATTAGAATTTTTTAAAATGAAAAAGCCAAAGCAAGCAAAAAACTATGGACTTGGCTGGGAACATAATTCAACAAAAACTGAGTCAAAATTGGGGTGTCTGCGTGGCTCAGTTGGTTAAGCATCTGCCTTCGGCTCAGGTCGTGATCCTACGGTCCTGGAATCGAGTCCCGCATCCTGGCTCCCTGCTCCATAGGGAGACTTCTTTTCTCTCTCTCTCTCTCTCACTGTCTCTCATGAACAAATAAATTCTTTTAAAAAACTGAGTCAAAATTAAGAAAAATGATGAAAATATACACACCCAAGTAACTTCAATTTCAGTTATTAGGATGATCCAATTTTTTGTCCTTATGAGGTTACTTCCCAACTTTTTCATTTTGATGACTACAAACATGATATTATCAGGTACAATTTTATGAAAGACCGAAGGATAAAGTAGGTTATTATATAGGTTGGGAATTTTGTTCAACTTTGAGGAGGCTGAAGGGATAATGAAGGTTTTCCTTGGTACACAGCTGTATTATCACCATCATCTTTGTCCTTATTGTCATCATCATCCTCCTCCTCCTCCTCCATTCATTAGTTACTATATAGTAAGCTTTATGCTCAGCACTTTACATATATTATCTTCTTAACCTTCCAGAGAAATAGGAAAAAGATGGGGTAACAAATTCATAAGGTATGTAGTAATGTCATCTGAACTTTGCATATGAAGTAAAGAGAAGTAGATAAATGCTCAGACACATAGAAAGAACTAGTATAGGACCCAAGGTTTGAATCCAAGAAGTTTGAGAGTCTTGTTTTCTATCCAATTTCTTAATTCAGTTCTAGGAAGCTTTATGTGAAAATTTCTTTATGTAACATTCTTTGCTAGTATGTGAATTATACGCCACTCTAAGACTGAAGATTACTAAAACCTAAAAGATTCTCAACACTTTTGAGAGTTTCTTGAGGACAGGGCTTCATTCTTAGCATCAATTACAGTAACCAAGCACATGCAATGGTTCTAAGTAATTTTTTATTAATACCTTATCAAAGTAAAACAAGAATATGGTTTAAAGAATTAAATAGTTCTAACTGCTTAGGATAAACATTATAATTTCCTGTTACCCTCATCTCAATCTTGGAAGAAGAAACTTTCTTCTGGATCTTGCTTCTATATTTCCAAATAACATGCTTACATTGTTGTCTCTCAATGGATATCTGGAGATTGATATTTATAAAATTTTGTATTTTGGCAGGTGAGGACTTTAACTCTCCTACTGTCTACCTTTCCTACCTTTATTCTCAAAATGTTATATCACAATCTTTGCTTAATGCCATATTCAGTGTTTTAACTATCATAAACATGTGAATATTGTTCACTATTGAGTCATAATTTACTATGATAACTCTTTCTTGTTATTCCTTTTGTTTTTCCTGGAATTAGCATTGCTCTTTTTTTTTTTTTTTTGAAAACCCCAACTCTTATTCTTGAAAAAACAGCTGGATAAACTGGTGAAAGCCAGTTTGTTGAAATTTCAAGATGGTATAAAAATGCTTCCATGACACAGTTAGCATTTGCACGTTAGCTTCCAAAAGGCGCACTGCTCAAAATCACTCATCCATCATTTGCCAACTTTGATCTGGAGGTACTGAAACAATGAATTGAGTTCTTAAAAATTTACTTTAAAAGAATAGATAATGAGGGAATTCTGGACCTGAGGATCTTTAGTATTTGAACAAATCCACAGACAGAACTGAAAGTAGGTGAAGACTTCAGTTTTGATTTCCAAAGATTCCAATCTTTCCAAAAAAGATTTCCAACTTTTCTGTGAGGATGTATACTCCATTAAAGCTCAGGCTTGTAGCCACACTGTTCCTTTTGTAGGTATTTTCAAATTATATGGTTGAAAATCCAGTCAACCAGTGGCCCAAACAGGTGAATTAGCCATAATTCAGTGGCTCATGCAGTGCAGCCACAGGGACCTGGCTCTCATTCACCCCTAAGCCATCTCTTGGTAATGACCTCCGTGTCTAGAGACCAGGGGAAGGACTTTAGTGAGCAGCAACTAATCCATTCAAACAGTCCTTGTGCTTAATGCCAGATTTCTTCCCATACATCCCTAAGCAACTTCCAATCTAAAATCACTCTTAGCTCTGAAAAAAATGTGACCAACTTCTAAAATCCTTTAAGCATTGCTCATTTTTATTGCTTAAGAGTCTTTGAATCTTTTGAATCTTCCCACACCATCCAATAGATCTGAAAATCCTCTCAACACAGTATTCATATAATCAGAACTATCAGAAAATGTCAATTTCATTTTTTTTTAATCTGTTGTAGATATTTCCTCTGGAGTCACTTTCTTACTGCCCCAAATTACACTAGTATCTTTTACCAAGGCCTGTAGTACAGATATCACAGGTTTTTCTTTGACCTCATCTTGGGAATTATCTTGATCATTCTTTTGTGATAGAATCTCTGTTCTCTAGATCCAAAGTCTCCCTTTTCGTGCTTTCTCATTACTTTTGAAGAGCATCCTACATCAGATTCCCATAAAACAATGATGAAAGAAAATTTTTTGAGACACTGTATATCTCAAAACATCATTATTCTACCTTCTTACTCAATTTATAAATCTATATTTGGTCATACTATTTATTAGAATAAATGAATAAAAAATGAATAAAGAAAATATCATTTCTCTATGAATTTTGAAGACACTGGATCCAATTATCTCCTACCTTTAGGGTGAATGTTGAAGAGTTTCTTGCCAGGCTGATTTTCAACTCTTTATATGAAACTTTCTTATTATTAATATAGTAGATCTTTTTTATTTCCTTTTTTTTTTTTTTTTTTTTTTTTGGTGGGCCCTTTCAAGATGGAGACTTATTTACTTCAGTTCTGGGATTTTTTTTCCTATATTATTTCTTTGTTAATTTCCCATTATTTTGTCTGTAACCTCTTTTTGGAACAGCATTTAGAATATTGGACTGCCTGACTCACTCACTGAATTTTCTTATATGTTCCCCACTATTGTCCCTTTCTATCCCCCTGGTTTCCAAGAGAATTACAGAATTTATATCTTACAAAATTGTATAGATGTTTTAAATTTTATATAATTATTTTTTTTAAATTTCTAACATCCTGATCTTGTTCTCTAACTGTAATTTGTATAGTTTTTGTAAAGCTTCCTTTGCTCTTATTCTGAGATTTCTCTGTGGTTACTAATTATATATATATATATTTTTTTCTTTTTAAGGTGTTCTACTTTCTGCCATCTTGTTCACCATGAGTTAGGTTGTTTTTTTGTTTGTTTTTTGTTTTTTGTTTTTTTTTAGTTTGTACATTTGAACATCTTCCATCTTGGAGAGGTTCCTCAACTGTGGCTATTTGTTTATATCTCATTTGGTACTTCCTAATATCAATATTTAACTGTCTCTTCTCTGGAGTGATTTAGTTCAGTCAAAAAAAAAAAAAAAAGGATGCTCCTATATCTTTTTTTGAAGATCACAAACCTCTATGCCAGCTTTATAAAAACCCTTCCTGGGGCACCTGGGTGGCTCAGTCGTTAAGCATCTGCCTTCAGCTCAGGTCATGATCCCAGGGTCCTGGGAACGAGCCCCGCATCGGGCTCCCTGCTCCGCGGGAAGCCTGCTTCTCCCTCTCCCACTCCCCCTGCTTGTGTTCCCTCTCTCGCTGTGTCTCTCTCTGTCAAATAAATAAATAAAATCTTTAAAAAAAAAAAAAAAAAACCCTTCCTGGAAGAAAAAGAGAGCTCAAGCCCCATAGGTCAGTAAGCATAATCCCAGCTTCCTGGGATCTGAGAGTTGGGAGTACTTAATTTAATTACTTCAGAGATTGGATCTCCTATTTCCTGGGATATAGGTTTATCCACTTGACTATGAATAATGGAAGGGGCAGTCTTGGGTTCTTGTTCTATATATAAACTTTTTAATCTGTATCGCTCGAAGCATATCCACCATCAAACTCAAGTAACCTTTTTTTCAGTAATCAGTGCCTTCAAATTTACAGCCTTCCAAGAGTTATGTGGAGTATGTTAGCTTCCACCTTGTTAGCATCTCCCTCATCTACTATGGAGATTTGACATTTTCTTCTGCCCTGTTTATTCTATTACCATGCATTCAACTCTTTATCTTTTTATATTGTGATTTAGAGATATTGATTTATCTTACATTCATTAAGGCCAGAGTATGGATCTCTGTTTCATGTACTTCTTACAGTATAAGGGGGAAAAGGGCCTAAAAACATTTCTCTACCCTCTTAAACTAAAAGCCTGCTAACTATAAGATGGCTCCTATAAATGAATAAACAGATTAATAAACAATTAAAAATACCAGTAGAACTGTTGGTATGCTGGTCATTGTATATGTACCTCAAATACTTGTTGGAATTGAGTATAAAGTTACAAAAAAATAGTAAAATTAGCCTGATCATATTTTCCCTTTCCAATAGTTTCTCTCCTTTCTAATTTTATGGAAGATGCTGAAATTGACCAGCAAGTATGGAAAACTCCACTGGGAGTAATTTTAAATAAAGGAAATTGATGGCTAAGTAAACATAGTACTTAAATTTAAATATATCTAAGAGCTTAGCCATTATTCTTAAGTATCTCAGCCATTTCCCCTAAGTTTATCCATCTAGTTATTCAGAATGTAAGGAGATGCCACTGCTTACTCCACTATCTTCAGTGAATAAATGATTATATCTATAAATATAAAAATGTTGCTTTACACTCTACAGCACAGTCTCAGGAATTTACTTGAAAAATTTGGGTGACTCAAGCAATGGTATTTGCTAACTGGCCACAATTGCTGATTGACTGGCTCCTCATAACAGTATTTTGTGTTAAGTTTCTTAAAGTTTGAGAAAGATAGGGTACCTATGATAATTTTATGTGGAATACTATTAAAGTAAAATATTATGAAAAAAGTAAAAGACTTTATAATTGATTATATAAAACAATTTGATTTTTATAATTGATTACATAAAACAATAATTAGCACAAGAAAACTATAATATGAACAGAATGTTTAGGAACTACTCAGGTTTGGACAGAGTCCAAATTAAGCAGAAGTTAAAACTTCATAGACACCTACAGAGCTCAAACATGCTCTTCAATGTTTTAAAACTTCAGTAGCTTCTACGATAACTATTTAACATTGTAATGTACATAATTGATCATTTAACGTTGAATTCTCTAAAATATCACCAGATTGCCTGTTAATAAGTCAAAACTACCTTTTTAGAACACATAGTAAATGAGAACACTATCTTGACAGAATCTCACCAGTTTCTTAGAAGGAGAAAGTCATAAGTTAGGTATTTACAAATACCTTCGGTCTGAATTCAAATGTCTTAGGGGAAGTTCTTCAGGGTAGGAAAATGATTGGGATAAGGCAAAATTTTAAGATAATAGTTAAGACTTGGACATATCTAGGCAAGGCCCTTTAAAGGATTCTTGCTAAGTAAACTCTTATTCAATAAGTGAACAGTTTGCTCAGGTAAATAAACTTTTGTCTCAGATAAATTGATTTTCAAGAACTTCCTGAATAAAATAATATTTGTACGTAGTTTTACATTTCTTAGGCAAAGTTTTTCTGAAAAACACAACTAAGGCATCTTAACCTAAGTGGTCTAAATTCTTTTCTTTCCTGGACAAATCTTCCTGGATACAAAACTAAGTAATGGTGCACAGGCGGTTTCAGTTATACTTCTCCTTAAAACAACGTGCTTTTGGATTGGATGGCCTTATCCCAATCTCTAACAGATACATTCTGATTTTTCTCTATTACTATGATGCCCTTTAGGCCAAAGAATAGAGAGGGAGTTGTGGCATCAGCAAAATGATACCCCCAGGCCTCACTTCTCTAACTGGAACACTGAAATCCAAGGAAAACTGTCAGAAGCAACTTTGTCAGAACCCTGCAAAGGAGTCAAAAGTTTATAGCACCCAAGCAAACACTGAATCAAGAAAGTCAATGTTAAAATGATAGAAAAGCTTTGTGGTATTTTTACTTGTATTTGTTCCATGCCCTCATGGGCATGCATCACTCTTTTAGAGGGAAACCTACATTCCCAGTGTGGAACTGATCCCTCATCTGGTAAGAGTAGAGAAGTCCTGAATCACAAATCCTCATATATGTCTGCTCTAAGCTATCTATGGGCTATCTGAATGACTGATGCAAGGCATTAATCTTTGTTTAACCTAGCTCAAAAGTTAGGCTGGAAAGGTTGTCGGGATTCAGGAAAAAAAAAAAAAAAAACAACACTGAAAGGTGAACTAACAAACCACAGGTATCTGGGAGAAATGATTACAGTCAAAACAAACAATAGCCTACCTAAAGTCCAGAAGAAAAAGCTGAGGAGAATGCCTTTGGGAAATTAGGAAGTTGCATGCATGGAAAGTTTAGAAAGCCAATTTTTAAAGTTTTCCAAGGGTAAGATGGATGCTCAGAAAAGATTAGAGAAGACCTTAAACTTCTACATTAAGCTGAACTATAGGCTAAGTGCAAGCCTGGCTAAGTGATGAGAGAGTACCTTGGCAGAGAACAAAGATGCAAAGACTAAAACAGGCATTTTGATCTTTTGTTTGTTTTGGCACTTAAGACAATTTAAACAATATTTGTTTTGGCATTTAACGCAACCACTGCCAAAACACCTGAACACATCCTAAGAAAAAGAGACTATAGTGATCACACACAACAAGGAATATAGTTATTTCAAATATAGTTTGGGAAAAATCAGTAAACGGACTACTATAAACATCAGCAATTTTAAAAAACAAAGCAAAATAAAACACCGAACTGAGGAAGGAGGAGAATTTATATATCTATAGTTACGGCATCATAACATTCAAATGTCTATAGAAAAGAAAAACACACCAAAAAACTCATACATCTATGGCCAATCGATTTTCAGCAAGGATGTCAAGACCATTCAATGAAGAAAGAATAGCCTTTTCAAAAAAAAAATTGTGCCGGAAAACTATATATTTTCATGCAAAAGTGAAATTGGATGAATATGAATAAAAAATAGACCCAAATGTAGGCATTATACAACTCCTGGGGGGAAAAAAAAAGACTAAAGCTCTTTAACCCTGGATTTGGTAAAGGATTCTTAGATATTACACCTAAGTCATGAGCAACCATAGGAAGAAAATATATATAAATAGGAATTCATTAAAAAATATTTTAAAAATTTTGTGGTTCCAATAATACTATCAAGGCAGTGAAAACAGAAACTCCCAAAAGAAAGAAAGTATTTGGAACTCTGTCTTAACATTGGGACAGAATATTGTCAAAACTGGGGAAAACAGTTTTGGAACTATCCTTTGCTACCTGTAAGGATTTATTCACTTCATTTTGTCCTTCTGGTTTAGAGTTTCTTCCCCAAAACTATTGCCCCTTTTAACCTAATATTTTATTACTTTGTAATTGTAAGTGATAAAATTTCCTATATTTCCATAACCTTTGACATGTTTCATTTTTATGTTTTTCTGCCTGTCACTTTTGGGGTGGTGATGCTAAATCTCCTACTTTTTTTTTTTAAGATTTTATTTATTTATTTGACAGAGACACGGCGAGAGAAGGAACACAAGCAGGGGGAGTGGGAGAGGGAGAAGCAGGCTTCCGCGGAGTAGGGAGCCCAATGTGGGGCTCGATCTCAGGACCCTGGGATCATGACCTGAGCTAAAGGCAGATGCTTAACGACTGAGCCACCCAGGCACCCCTAAATCTCCTACTTCTTTATTCTGCTATTTATTTCTCATAATGGATGACAATTTTGGTTTTAATTTTCAGAGTAAGTTCATCTTTAGTGGGTTCTTCCCCACCTAACCCCCTGGGAGTGCCAGAGCATCAGCAACATTTTACCACTTGGAATAATTTCTTTGTTGCTAGATCTTGAGATTGCCTTTCTTCCTTTCCTTCTTCCTTTCCTTCTTCCTTCCCTTATCCTCTCCCTTCCCTTCTCTTCCTTATCCTTTTTAGATGGTCAATGACACTACCTATTTGTTTTTGTTATATTTTAGAATTTCTAGGTACTGTTAGGGAAGGGAGGATCATTCCACATCAGTTCAGCTGCCATATTACTAAAAGCTCATTTGTATTTATATATTATCATGGAGCTTAGGTTTGCATTCATATTGGGGAATAGATGTGTTTATAGCTAGATCAACTTTTTTTTTCATTGTAACTAGATTGCATGATAAATTTAATCTATTCTACTTAAATTAGAAGATTTTAAAATAAGCAGGGAAAGCTATTTTTCATGGTACTTTGACTATCCTTAGTCACTTATAATTCAGCATGTAATTTTTAAAAAGATTTTATTCATTTATTTGAGAGAGAGCAAGTGAGAGAGAGAGAATGAGCTGGGGGGGAGGGATTGGGGGAGGGAGAAGCAGACTCTGCTGAGCAGGTAGCCCCCCAATGTGGGGCTTAATCCCAGGACCCAGGATCATGACCTGAGCTGAAGGTAGACACTGACCTCTACCTCTAAAACTAATAATACATTGTATATTAATTATTTGAATTTAAATTTTAAAAATCTTTTAAAAAGTAAGAAAAAAGAAAGAAACTTCACAATCCCATTTAAGGGTACACAAGTGTTTTCATTTAGTTATGTAATATGTTTTCTTGTGAAATGTGATTTATTTTTATATAATTGAATACATTTTCATTTCAACATAAAGCACTTTCTGAAAATCATCAATATGTGGAAATGTCAATAGTTGCCCTTAAGCTTTGAAAACAATTATGTTAAAGGACCAATTTTGATTGACTTTCAGAAGTTCAAGAGTTCAGAAAACACAGTAGGTCAAATGGGAGTGGCACTTGGACATGCTAATATTTCACTGAGTTCAATGTTCTCAATTACCCTCAATCATTACCTTTTGGTTTCTAATTAATAAACATTTGTCCTTCAGAACTTAGCTTAAACATTACTTCATTTTGGGAAACTTCTATGACCCCTTAAATTGGGTTAGGACATATATTTTTATCTGATCATAATGTATATTACACTCTATTGGAGTTACATGTTTAACTTCTTTCTTCCACCATCCTGTAAGTTTTCTGAGGGCAGTAACTGTGTAATCTAGTTTCCTTCTGTTATCTCCAACTCTTAAACTCTTTAAACCTGGAAGATGTTCAAGAAATAGGCACTGAATGTAGGAATGAGTAAATAAACAGATATATATTCAGAACTATTCCTACACATAATTTCAAGACACATTGTGTTAAAAGGTTTTGAAAAAAAGTGATGTAATTAAATTAGAAAAACTGCTACTTTCAAATGTTAATCAAATGTGTTCTCTGTAACCATGAACGTGACTGACAGCAAAGACCATAACTATTTTTATTTTTATTCTAAGATTTTATTTCTTTTTTTATTTTTTTATTTTTATTTTTTTAAAGATTTTATTTATTTATTTGAGACAGAGAGAATGAGAGAGACAGAGAGCACATGAGAGGGGGGAGGGTCAGAGGGAGAAACAGACTCCCTGCCGAGCAGGGAGCCCGATGCGGAACTCGATCCAGGGACTCCAGGATCATGACCTGAGCCGAAGGCAGTCACCTAACCAACTGAGCCACCCAGGCGCCCTTATTTCTTTTTTTAAAAAAAAGATTTTGTTTATTTATTTGACAGAGAGAGACACAGCGAGAGAGGGAACACAAGCAGGGGGAGTGGGAGAGGGAGAAGCAGGTTTCCCATGGAGCAGGGAGCCTGATGCAGGGCTCAATCCCAGGACCCTGAGATCAGGACCTGAGCCAAAGGCAGACACTTAATGACTGAGCCACCGAGGCGCCCCCCATAACTATTTTTAAATGCTCCTTTTAATCTACCTTTTATTGTTGCAAGGTTACTCATCTTCTTTTGTATTAACCGTTATGCTTGGATCTCAATCTCCTTTTATATAAAGTGAGGACAATGCACTGGAATGATGATCTCTAGGAACATTTTGAAATTAGTATACTAATCCAGGCTTTTTATGTTTGAGTTTCCTGTTTTCTACAATGTATCTTGTTATTTTCCTTCTAATATTCCAGGAGAAACTTTAATACTTCTTTAGGAATTCCTGCATTCCAAATAAATACTTATAAAAAAAAAGCAATAGCAGTAGGTCTTAATTTTATATGTTTCTCTTGTTCTAGGAAAAATCATTTGATTTATTGATCCTGGATTTTCATACATCTTAACCATCCAACTTCTTTGAGTACCTCTAAAGGACCTGCTTATCTAGGCAGCAGAAAAGGATATCCAAAAACAAGTGAATACTAAATAGTTTTAATACTTATTTTATAAGCTAGAGCCCTAAATCTCCTTTTTGCTATGAAATCTTACCATTCTGCCAAAGTTTCTCAGAAAGACATTAATTCTGTTCATTTTTGTAGAATTTATTTTGCCCCAGCTTATAACATTTAGATGGTTTCAGAATCTGTTTTCTATTATTTCCATTGTTGCAAGTTTTCAGCAGACAATTTTCTAGTCTATTTATAAACACCACTTTTGAATATAGCCAAAACAAATATGATGTGGTAACCTATAAATTAGAATTTCCCTAGAAAATATAACAATTTCCAGCCAGGATTTTACTGGTATATTAATTTTTGTTTTAGTCTCAGATAATTGGGTTATAAATATACACATATCATTCAACTATGCCCCCCCCCCCATGTTTAGTAATACTTTAAATAGCTTTTTCAGGGCCTGGTTTATTCATTTGATTAAATAAATCTGTAAGATACAGTTGCAAACCATCAATGAATCTATGATATTACATTAAAAGAGAAAAAGCAGAAAAATTTCGGTTTATGCTCCCCTGGGAACCAATGTATTACTTCTGTAATATTCTTTGTAGCTAAAATTAATACCTGGACACTTTAGAGTTATTTAGTGCTATATAAATCAGCATTTGAATCTTATTAGTAATTCTATCCCCACTTTTTTTTTTTTAATTACAGTTGTTTCAGTATGGTACAAAATACTTCAAGTTTAATTTGAATATTAAAGAGTTTTATGGCAGCATTTTGGCTGCTTCTTGGACTGAGTTCCATTTGGAATTGCAGTCTTAAGTTTCATGGGGCTTTTTAAGAAAGTGATTAATTATTTTGCTGTAGTTCTATATAATGTGTGATTTGATTATTTCAGTGTTACATGGGCTCTAGTATTGGATTATTTCTTTTGCATTTAGTTCCAAGGCTTTTTTTTTACTATGCTATTTCTTAAATCTAAAAAAATAAAAATTAAAACAAACTAGCTTTGGATCATATATGAAATGTGTGGCAATATATGGATTTAAGAACTGAAAGTTGTAATATTTAACTCTAAAATTTATAGAGGTATAAAGAATCTTAACATTTTAAAGTTTAAAAGGACTTTAAAAGTCATCTTCTTCAATCATAATACAATTCTATTATGGGTCCCATGTTTTCATATATCCTACCATATAAACTATAATTTATCAACTAATTATTAATACACTTCCAATATTTTATTCACTGAAGTTCTGTGTAGCTAAAATTCAGACATTGTGATTAGTATATAATAGTTATTGGAACATCAAAGAATTTTATCCCAAAGCACATGAAACTTGATATTTTAGGTAAGATTTGTGTTTCAGTATTAAAAAGTAATTTTTTTAATAATAAAAAAAAAGCCTGCCCCACCCTATTACTACTGTCAAGAATTTCATTTCATAAAGAACAAAGGGCCAGAGTAAGTAGACTTCATTACCATGGATTTGTCATCCAGATAATTGTTACCTTAGGAAACTGAGCCCAGGGGCCTGCATAAAACAAGGAATATCACAGAGATTCAGAGCTTGGGTCATTGCTAGTATTTAAGTTCTTAATATTATAGACTATTGTTTTATCCTCCAAATTTTGTACAATGCCTGGCATATGATAGGTGTCCAATGCAGGGTTCTTGAAAAACTGAATTAAACCAGCAAAATAAAACAAAAAGAACTTTACTATTGTGTTGTGAGTGGAAATCTGAGATATTTGTGTTCCCACATTGGGAATGGAAAAGGACAATCTTAGAAACCTAGATCAATGGGAATTTTAAAATAATTTAGTTTGACTTCCTCCTTTCTCAATTCCAAGGTACTGACATCATATGATCAAGATCAAAGAGCTGGCTAGCCAATGACATTGCCAGATCTTGAACTGGGTGGGATGAAAACAATTTTGCTTACTTCATTCTTTACCTACAGCCAAGGAAGACTGTTATATTCATATAAAAAGAAGGTTGAATCCCCTACCTAAGCATCAATGCCTGAAGATCCTTGTTTTATACATTCTGCTTCTATTCAGTTCAGCTTCAAGCCATGAGAAAGGTTGTTAGCAATCCTGATAGAAAAGGTTACAGCTGAATTTCTTGATCATGGTATTTATAATGCTTCAAGTAATATCATTCAGCAGGCAGCTGAGGTGATATTGATTTTACTAAAGAGAAAAAATTCTCCATATAGCATTTCTGAATTATTTGTTGGCAGACTGGCTGTTAGTTATGGTCTGTATCTATTAGATCTAACTCTGGTCAAATGGCAATGTAAGTGCAGCAGTTGAATCCTATCTATCAAGGATGATGTGGGACATTTTTTAATATAACAGAACTTATCTAGTTTGAGCCACAAAACTGAAAATTGGCCATCTATGCACTGAATCTTCTGGTTATGAGGAGGTATCTTTGGTGGGGATTTGAAGCTAAGAACATAAAATGGTATATCATTCTGCCAACTGCTAGTTGATACCACTTATGCCATTTTAGCCAAAAGACAAAGGCACTAAAAATAGCTATTTTAAACCACTAACAGGGATGGTCCTACTCAATCAAGCTTAATTAGTCAGAAATGGAAAGCTTCAGGTATCCCGCATCTCTATGGTTCATTTCTCGTGTGTCTAGAAACATGTTTTACATTACATATGTACCATAAGAGATATTTCTCTAAAACTGTAATATTTTTTTCTCCAATCTCCTTGGTAAGAAAGAATAAGAAAATCCACACTGAGTATCAATCATTCCACAACATTCCAGAAATGTGATTCTGGTTAAGTCATGTATTACCTCATTTGTCATATCAGAGGGGTGAAATATGGAAACTAAGGCTCAGCTGGAATTTGTTACTTATCTAAATTATGACAGAGCCACACTCTGAATGCTGGTGGTTGTGCTTCCAAAGACCGTACTATTTTACTATGTACTACTGATGTCCTGCTGATCCAAAGGGTACCATTTGGAGAGGCTTTACTGTGACAGAACAGTTAAGTTTGAAACTCTATTTCCCAGAATCCCCTTAGCTAGATGGTTATAGGTTAACTGCCTTGTGTTTTAGTAAGTTTTTGAATGTATATTGTGGAATGTATATAAGTGGAATCCTTGGATATCTATGCCAAAGTAAGCTAAATAACTCAGCGATTGTCTAATTTACAAATGGAATATAGGATTCAAAAGCAAATTAACATTTGCAAGATTAAAAATCTAACAGAAGATAATGTCTATATACACTCTGTAATCTTAGAGTTGTTTTCAAAGTGACTTATTGGGGTGTGTATGTTTGGGGGATCTGAGGGCTTTTGTGAGATAATTCTTGTTTCAAACAAGATTTCTCTGATTTCTAATTGCAAAATTATCTTGCTTTGGCAGGCTTCTTTAAGTTTTCCCTTTGATCTCCATCACACAATGTCTCCTCAAAGAAATTACGTTAGAAAAATCTGGCTCACAATAATAGATAATGTTAGTTAACAACAACAGTTCCATTTTGTTTTTAAATCAATTTTCCCTTTATTTAAAGTTAAAAGAAAATAATATTTATGTAGCGTAAATAGTGTTTAAAGCTTCCAAATCCAAGCTTTTAATTATTAATGTCCTAATGGGCCTTTTCAATTGACGTGAAGTTGTACAATTATCTAAAATTTATTTATGTATAATTAAAATTGTCAAATTTTAGTTTATTTTGTAATTAGATGATCTCTGATTGCAAAAATGTATGCATGCAGACACACATTACTATGGAATCCAAGTTAGACAGATCTGTAGTTTCAAAGGGATAATTTTAAGTCATACACAAATTCTACTGGCCTAAACTTTAGCAGACTAGACCTACAAAATATTCTTAGGATTACGGAGCTTCTCAATCATAAAGAAAATCTCAGAACTAATCAGATTCTAACTGACATACAAATCAGATATATACTCCTTTTATATGACCCAAGAGAAAGAAATATTAGATTCACTGATTATGTTGCAAGATGATTAAGCTTTTGATTGATCTGACTGAAAGATACAACTGGAAAGTATTTTCAGAATCATGCAAAATGTTGGCATATCTGGAACTTATATTCCTTTGAACATTCTCTTTCTAAGCAATATTTCTTACTTTGTTTAGACATACAAGTAAGAACAGACAAAGTGTGATTCCACACCCACGCTATCATCCCTGGAAAGTTTCCCTTTAAGTGCAACCGTCTATAAACGTGCAAAGAGGGTGAGAGTCTTGCCATCGTATCATTCAAAGAAACCTGTATGACATTCAGAACATAGCAAACTGAAAGAAAAAAGACTGAATTTAAGACAACATTAAAAATGAACAAGAGGGCGGAGCAAGATGGCGGAGGAGTAGGAGACCTGGATTTCGTCTCCTCTCAGGAATTCAGCTGGATAGGGATCAAACCATTCTGAACACCTATAAACTCAACAGGAGATGGAAGAAAAGAAGAGCAACAACTCTCTCATCAGAAAAGCGACCACTTTCTGGAAGGTACGACGTGCGGAGAAGTGAACCCGCGGCGATATTCGGGAGGATAGACGGCGGGGGAGGGGCCTCCGTCGGCCGCTTCTGGCAAGTGATAGACCCACGGAGCACAAAATCGGAACTTTTAAAAGTCTGCTCTGCTGAGGGACGTCACTCTGGTGGCTAAGCGGGGGGTGGAACCCTCCGGGACAGTGTGGTCTCAGGACCCTCGGGGTCACAGAAAGACCGGGGGTGCCTGAGTGTGGCAGAGCTCCCAGGTAACGGAGCAGGGAAGCCGGCTGCAGAGGCGGAGCCCAGGCGCGGGCACTCAGCTTGGGGTTGCCATAAACCATGATCCGCGGCACAGTCGGGCCCCTGCTCCTCCAGCAGGGACCCAACAAGCAGCAGATCTGGGGAGACTCACCTTCCTCCCCCGGGAGGAGCCGCGCAGGAGTGCACCGCAGGGATCTGCTGGGTTTGGAGACTGCACGTGGGGTCGGGTGCCAGAGATAGAAATGCGCGGTCACAGGCCGGGCTAGCACGGGGTGCGGCCGGAGACCGGGGAGACGGGAGTGACTGACAGCTTTTCTCTGGGGGCTCACTGAGGAGCGGGGCCCCGAGTTCTCGGCTCCTCCGGGGCGGAGATTGGGAGGCTGCCATTTTCACTCTCCGCCTCCAAAGCTGTACGGAAAGCTCGCAGGGAAAAAAAGCCCCAGAGAGCAAACCCGAGCAGATTACTTAGCCGGGAGGGGGCAAGGGCGGGGCAATTCCGCCTCCGGCAGAGACATTTGGAAACCACGGCAACAGGCCCCTCCCCAGAAGATCAACAGCCAGCCAAGACCAAGTTTACCGATCAATGAGAACGGCAGAACTCCAGTGCTAGGGGAATACTGCACATAGAATTCATGGCTTTTTTACCATGATTCTTTAGTCTTTCGAAGTTAATTTTTTTTTAACTGTCTTTTTTTCTTTTTTTTTGAATTTTTCTTTTTCCCTTTTTCAACCAACATCTTATCAATCCCTTTTTTTAAAAAAACATTTTTATTTTTCATTTTTAGAGTCATATTCTATCCCTTCATAGTAGTTACCCGTATTTTTGGCATATATATATAAGTTGTTCTCTCTTCAAAATTTTGAAATAGTTTCTTCAAACAGATTAAAATAAACCCTAAATCTCTAGTATATGGTGTTTTCTATTCCCCTGCCTGATCACATTCTCTCCCGTTTTTTTTCTCTTTTTTTAAATCCTCTTCTTTCTTTTTTCAAACAACTTCTTATCAATTCCTTTTATAAAATTTTTTATAATTTCCATCTTTACAATCATATTCCATCCCTTCATCATATCAACCCTTATTTTTGTACATATTTAAGTTTTTCTTTCTGTAAAATTTAGGGAGGCACTTTCTTCTAAAAGACCAAAATACACCCCAAATCTAGTGTGTGGCACTGATCTATATACGAGCCTGATCATATTTGATCACATTCTGGTTTTTTGTTGTTGTTGTTGTTTTGTTTTGTTTGTTTTTATCTTTATCTTTTTCTTTCTCTTTTTTTTCTTTTTCTTTTTTCTCTCTTTCCATTTCTTTTTCCACTGCTTCAGGTCTTTTCTGATTTGTTTAGAGTATATTTTCTGGGGACATTGTTACTCTGCTAGCATTTTGTTCTCTCATTAATCTATTCTCCTCTGCACCAAATGACAAGACGGAAAAAATCACCTCAACAAAAAGAACAAGAGGTAGTACCGACTGCCAGGGACCTACTCAATACGGACATTAGTACGATGTCAGATCTAGAGTTCAGAATCATCACTTTAAAGATACTACCTGGGCTTGAAAAGAATATGGAAGTTATTAGAGAAACCCTTGCTGGGGAAGTAAAAGAGCTAAAATCCAATCAAGTAGAAATCAAAAAGGCTATTAATGAGGTGCAATAAAAAATGGGGGCGCTAACTGCTAGAATAAATGAGACAGAAAAATCAGTAATATAGAAGACCAAATGATGGAAAATAAAGAAGCCGAGAAAAAGAGAGATAAACAACTACTGGATCATGAGGGCAGAATTCGAGAGATAAGTGATACCATAAGACGAAACAACATTAGAATAATTGGGATCCCAGAAGAAGAAGAAAGAGAGAGGGGGCAGAAGGTATACTGGAGCAAATTATAGCAGAGAACTTCCCTAATCTGGGGAAGGAAACAGGCATGAAAATCCAGGAAGCACAGAGAACCCCTCTCAAAATCAATAAAAGTAGGTCAACACCCCGACATCTAATAGTAAAACTTACGAGTCTCACAGACAAAGAGAAAATCCTGAAAGCAGCTTGGTAGAAGAGATATGTAGCCTACAAGGGTAGAAACATTAGATTGGCAACAGACCTATCCACAGAGACCTGGCAGGCCAGAAAGGACTAGCAGGATATATTCAGAGCACTAAATGAGAAAAATATGCAGCCAAGAATACTATATCCAGCTAGGCTGTCATTGAAAATTGAAGGAGAGATAAAAACCTTCCAGGACAAACAGAAACTAAAGGAATTTGCAAACACAAAACCAGCCCTACAGGAAATCTTGAAAGGGGTCCTCTAAGCAAAGAGAGAGCCTAAAAGCAACATAGACCAGAAAGGAACACGGACAATATACGGTAACAGTCACCTTACAGGCAATACAATGGCACTAAATTCCTATCTTTCAATAGTTACCCTGAATGTAAATGGGCTAAATGCCCCAATCAAAAGACACAAGGTATCAGACTGGATTAAAAAACAAGATCCATCGATATGCTGTCTGCAAGAGACTTATTTTAGAACCAAAGACACCCCCAGATTGAAAGTGAGGGGGTGGAAAACCATTTACCATGCTAATGGACACCAAAAGAAAGCTGGGGTGCCAATCCTTATATCAGAAAAATTAGATTTTAAACCAAACACTGTAATAAGAAATGAGGAAGGACATTATATCCTACTTAAAGGGTCTATCCAACAAGAAGATCTAACAATTGTAAATATCTATGCCCCTAACATGGGAGCAGCCAATTATATAAGGCAATTAATAACAAAAGCAAAGAAACACATCGACAACAATACAATAATAGTGGGGGACTTTAACACCCCCCTCACTGAAATGGACAGATCGTCTAAGCAAAAGATCAACAAGGAAATAAAGACTTTAAATGACACACTGGACCAAATGGACGTCACAGACATATTCAGAACATTCCATCCCAAAGCAACAGAATACACATTCTTCTCTAGTGCCCATGGAACATTCTCCAGAATAGATCACATCCTAGGTCATAAATCAGGTCTCAAGCGGTACCAAAAGATTGGGATCATTCCCTGCCTATTTTCAGACCACAATGCTTTGAAACTAGAACTCAGTCACAAGAGGAAAGTCGGAAAGAACTCAAATACATGGAGGCTAAAGAGCATCCTACTGACGAAAGAATGGGTCAACAGGAAATTAAAGAAGAATTAAAAAAATACATGGAAACCAATGAAAATGAAAACACAACTGTTCAAAATCTGTGGGATGCAGCAAAGGCAGTCCTAAGAGGAAAGTATATAGCAATACAAGCCTTTCTCAAGAAACAAAAAAGGTCTCAAATACACAACCTAACCCTACACCTAAAGGAGCTAGAGAAAGAACAGCAAATAAAGCCGAAACCCGGCAGGAGAAGAGACATTATAAAGATCAGAGCAGAAATCAATGAAATAGAAGCTAAAAGAACAGTAGAACAGATCAACGAAACTAGGAGCTGGTTCTTTGAAAGAATTAACAAGATTGATAAACCCCTGGCCAGACTTATCAAAAAGAGAAGGGAAATGACGCAAATCAACAAAATCATGAATGAAAGAGGAGAGATCACAACCAACACCAAAGAAATACAAACAATGATAAGAACATATTATGAGCAACTCTATGCCAGCAAATTAGATAACCTGGAAGAAATGAATGCATTCCTAGGGATGTATCAGCTACCAAAACTGAACCAGGAAGAAATAGAAAACCTGAAGAGACCTATAACCACTAAGGAAATTGAAGCAGTCATCAAAAATCTCCCAAAAAACAAAAGCCCAGGGCCAGATGGCATCCCAGGGGAATTCTACCAAACTTTTCAAGAAGCATTAATACCTATTCTTCTGAAACTGTTCCAAAAAATAGAAATGGAAGGAAAACTTCCAAAGTCATTTTATGAGGCCAGCATTACCTTGATCCCCAAACCAGACAAAGACCCCATCAAAAAGGAGAATTACAGACCAATATCCCTGATGAACATGGATGCAAAAATTCTCACCAAAATACTAGACAATAGGATCCAACAGTACATTAAAAGGATTATTCAACATGACCAAGTGGGATTTATCCCTGGGCTGCAAGGTTGGTTCAACATCCGCAAATCAATCAATGTGATACAATACATTAACAAAAGAAAGAACAAGAATCATATGATCCTCTCCATAGATGCAGAAAAAGCTTTTGACAAAGTACAGCATCCTTTCTTGATCAAAACTCTTCAGAGTATAGGGATACAGGGAACATACCTCAATATCATAAAAGCCATCTATGAAAAACCTACAGCGAATATCATTCTCAATGGGGAAAAACTGAAAGCTTTCCCTCTAAAGTCAGGAACGCGGCAGGGATGTCCACTATCACCATTGCTATTCAACATAGTATTGGAAGTCTTAGCCACAGCAATCAGACAACAAAAAGAAATAAAAGGCATCCAAATTGGCAAAGAAGAAGTCAAACTCTCACTCTTTGCAGATGATATGATACTTTATGTGGAAAATCCAAAAGACTCCACCCCAAAACTGCTAGAACTCATATAGGAGTTCAGTAAAGTGGCAGGATATAAAATCAATGCACAGAAGTCCGTGGCATTCCTATACACCAACAACAAGACAGAAGAAAGAGAAATTAAGGAGTTAATCCCATTTACAATTGCACCCAAAACCATAAGATACCTAGGAATAAATCTAAACAAAGAGAGAAAGGATCTGTACTCAGAAAACTATAAAATACTCATGAAAGAAATTGAGGAAGACACAAACAAATGGAAAAAATTTCCATTTCTCATGGATTAGAAGAACAAATATTGTGAAGATGTCAATGCTACCTAGAGCAATCTACACATTCAGTGCAATCCCCATCAAAATACGATCCACTTTTTTCAAAGAAATGGAACAAATAATCCTAAAATTTGTATGGAACCAGAAAAGACCCCAAATAGCCAGAGGAATGTTGAAAAAGAAAAGCAAAGCCGGCAGCATCAAAATTCCGGACTTCCAGCTCTATTACAAAGCTGTCATCATCAAGACAGCATGGTACTGGCACAAAAACAGACACATCAATCAATGGAACAGAATAGAGAGCCCAGAAATGGATCCTCAACTCTATGGTCAACTCATCTTTGACAAAGCAGGAAAGAATATCCAATGGAACAAAGACAGTCTCTTCAACAAATGGTGTTGGGAAAATTGGATAGTCACATGCAGAAGAATGAAACTGGACCATTTCCTTACACCACACACAAAAATAGACTCCAAATGGTTGAAAGACCTCAATGTGAGACAGGAGTCCATCAAAATCCTAAAGGAGAACACAGGCAGCAACCTCTTTGACCTCAGCCGAAGCAACTTCTTCCTAGAAACATCGCCAAAGGTAAGGGAAGCAAGGGCAAAAATGAACTATTGGGACTTCATCAAGATAAAAAGCTTTTGCAAAGCAAAGGACCAGTCAACAAAACCAAAAGACAATTGACAGGATGGGACAAGATATTTGCAAATGACATATCAGATAAAAGGCTAGTATCCAAAATCTATAAAGAACTCATCAAACTCAACACCCAAAGAACAAAGAATCCAATCAAGAAATGGGCAGAAGACATCAACAGACATTTTTCCAAAGAAGACATCCAAATGGCCAACAGACACATGAAAAAGTGCTCAATATCGCTCGGCATCAGGGAAATCCAAATCAAAACCTCAATGAGATACCACCTCACACCAGTCAGAATGGCTAAAATTAACAAGTCAGGAAACGACAGATGTTGGCGGAGATGCGGAGAAAGGGGAACCCTCCTACACTGTTGGTGGGAATGCAAGCTGGTGCAGCCACTCTGGAAAACAGTATGGAGGTTCCTCAAAAAGTTGAAGATAGAGCTACCATATGATCCAGCAATTGCACAACTGGGTATTTACCCCAAAGATACAAAAGTAGGGATCCCAAGGGGTACGTGCACCCCGATGTTTATAGCAGCAATGTCCATAATAGCCAAACTGTGGAAAGAGCCAAGATGTGCATCGACAGATGAATGGATAAAGAAGAGGTGGTATATATATACAATGGAATATTATGCAGCCATTAAAAGGAATGAGATCTTGCCATTTGCAACGACGTGGATGGAACTGGAAAGTATTATGTTGAGTGAAATAAGTCAAACAGAGAAAGACATGTATCATATGATCTCACTGATATGAGGAATTCTTAATTGTAGGAAACAAACTGAGGGTTGCTGGAGTGGGGGGTGGGCTAGGAGGGATGGGGTGACTGGGTGATAGACACTGGGGAGGGTATGTGCTCTGGTAAGCGCTGTGAATTGTGCAGGACTGTTGAACCTCAGATCTGTACCTCTGAGACAAATAATGCAATATATGTTAAGAAAAAAAAAAAAAGAAGAAGAAGGTAGCGGGAGGGGAAGAATGAAGCGGGGGAAATTGGAGGGGTAGATGAACCATGCGAGACGATGGACTCTGAAAAACAAACTGAGGGTTCTAGAGGGGAGGGGGGGTGGGAAGATGGGTTAGCCTAGTGGTGGGTATTGAGGAGGGCACGTTCTGCATGGAGCACTGGGTGTTATGCACAAACAATGAATCATGGAACACTTCATCTAAAAGTAATGATGTAATGTATGGGGATTAACATAAGAATAAAAAAAAAAGTAAAAATGAACAAGACACATTGATACTTTCAACACGGTTACTGGAAACCTCTGTTTTCAACAATAACTGTATAGATAAAAGAAAAAATATCTTAAAGAATACTGTTTTAATCTAAATGGAAAGACTGCAAAGCATGCAATTATAAGTGTATAAAAAGTCATGAAGTTAAAAAGACAAAATAATGAAAGATTCTTGTAATATCTAGTGTCACAAAGTTGCATTTCTGTCAGAAGTTTTAGTCTCAAGAGATATCTTGGAAAGGAAAAAAAAAAAAAGCCTCAGGAAATAATAACTAGAACTTGGCAAAGAAAGCTCCTTCATGAGAAGTGCCTGCAGGGCAGAAATAATTGGAAGCAGAGGCCTCCTTTGCCCTGACAGGTGCCCTTTGGTTCCACCAGGAGTGGACTCCCTAAAAGACCCAAAATAGAGTATAATAAAATATCATCTGGGGATGATCTCAGTATTGTATTTGGAAGAGGGAAAAGTGAAGAGAGACATTAACATAAATGGACATTTAAACCATGTCCACTGTGGAGCTAGGAGACAATTATTGGAGTAGTTCAGGCCAAAACATGCTTTAGCCTGAAGTATCCAGTGGGTACTTTCTCAGATGACTGGGATAATTGTTTCCATGTCCCCATCCATTTTTGGGGGGTGCTGAGCTGGTTTGAGAAACATTAGTGTTTAGTGGAAGGAAACTCCTCTGTTGGTGGCAGTGCAAACAGTGCCTTTGGGAATTCATTTCATCTACTGGAAGGTTCAACTCCTAAGAGCGTAACTAAAAATATAGAAAAATCAAGTGGAAAAGAATGTATGGTATCAGCTACTATCCTTCCAGGAGAAATGCTGTTTTAGCTGCCAAGACAGAACCAAAAATTTGAATCAAGTAAAACAAAAGTTTGAGTACTTTTATAATTTATTTAAAAAAAAAAAACTAGTAGGAAAACTTCAATATCTTATTATATATTGAAGAAGTTTGAAATTATCTATTTATCCATCCTTCCATTCATCCATCCAAGGTAGATAGCTATGGAGAGAAAAACAGAACGATTCGAATAGTTGTTTTTTTTTTTTTTTTAAAGATTTTATTTATTTATTTGACAGAGAGAGACATAGCGAGAGAGGGAACACAAGCAGGGGAAGTGGGAGAGGGAGAAGCAGGCTTCCCATGGAGCAGGGAGCCCGATGAGGGGCTCTATCCCAGGACCTGGGGATCATGACCTGAGCCGAAGGCAGACGCTTAACGACTGAGCCACGCAGGCGCCCTCAAATAGTTGTTTTATGAACATATTCACAGTAAGGAACATTGCATATTTTAAAAAGGTAAGGTTGATGTGAGATTTTGAAGAAAACAACTGAGGTTCACTGAGGCTCATAATAATCTTAACATGGACATTACAAAAAATGCTCAGAAAACTTTATTTCACCCTATTCATCTTAGAACTTTGCTGCTTTAAAAATAACTTAGTAGAGTAATGCTTGAAAAATTTTACATTTAGGGTGGGTCAAAGAATACCATTTGGAGAGGCTTTATTGTGACAGAACAGTTAAGTTTGAAACTCTATTTCCCAGAATCCCCTTCGCTAGATGGTTACAGGTTAAATTTGGTCAAACGAGGAACTCATGTGAGACATGGATGGTCCAAGTGAAATTGTGACTATAGAAAGTAATAGCTTTCTATAGCATATCCTACTCTGATGCAGTCCTTAGGTAATCTCTTTATGTCATCCACTCTGAGTCTACTACTTTTCCCAACCGGTGGTCTGTTGACCACAGTGGCCCCAGGTCTATCACCAGATGCTTGGCTGCATTAACCAGAGGAGCCACAGCTTTCCATTGCTCTCCCTCTCTTGCCTTCATCACATGCTGTAGAGAAAAAAAAAGTACTGGATTAGGAAGTCAGCAGGCCTCCATTCTTATCCAGAATTTGCCATAGTTTCATGACCTTGGGCAATCACTTATTTTCTTTGTGCCTCAGTTTCCTCAATTATATAATAAAGGGATTAGACTAGAGATAGTCTCAGGCCTTTTACAGGCCTAAAAATTGATCTATGTCTTTACTAGCCTTTTATCACAATTTCCCTTGTGCAGCAGGTGAATCAAGTAAATAATTTCATTACCTCCTCAGGTATGCATACATGCTTGGCCGCAAAAAGCCTGCTGCCTCTTGAAATCAATTTAGTGTTCCATGTTTTACTTCCACTCTGACAGACAAAACACTCAAAATTCTGCTTTAAGAAACTTATTTTACTGGTATTTTTTTTAATGTACGAAAATGAAATGAGTATGAGCAAATTCTTCCAAATAGGAAGGAAATAATTACATTCTGAGCATAGGGAAACATTAATGCAGTGGTTTTCTACATTTTTAGTTATTTTCAAACAAATATAAATTATGCTACAGTTCAATCTGTATGTTCTGAGTTAAAATAACAAAAAAAGAGTTGTAAGGAAAGATTTAGAATAAGGATAGATTGGACTGTTTTCTCATTTGGAGTAAAGTTGAGAGATAAAAGTAAAAAAGAGATTCCAGTGTTCTTAAGAGTCAGGAAAGAAAGAAATCAATTGGAAAGTCATTAAAATTCATTATCAATTAATTATTACAATAAACAAAACACTAAAATAATCTATCAAAAATACTTCTAAAGAGATCTTGTATAGTGTACTTTGTAATTATTGAATAATATCAAGGCCATTGTACATCAGTTTTGACTGTAATAAGCTCATAAGATTTGCAATCAAAAACTGCTCAGGCAAGTGATCCTTAGTTCAGCTCAGAGCTTAGTACCATGCTCTTTCATCTTTCTGTAATCATATTTAGTTTATCAGTTATTTCAAATCATTTAGGAAAAAATGAGGTATCTAACCATCCATTCATTCATTTGATGGTTAATATGGAATCACTTACTATGTACTGAACATGTGTGAGGGATTCACTTAATGCATTTTCCCATTTAATCTTTATAGGAACTAAACTAGGTAATATTATCTGCATTCTGCATATGAAGAAATCAAGACTAAGACAACTCAAGGATTTGCCAGGGAGCACAAACTTAGAGCACCAAACAAAGATTTGAAGGCCAATGGGACTGATTGCAAAATCCACACTTAACATTTATAATATATTAGCTCTTATGTATAAGCACATATAGCATTGAATTTTAAGTTTATAAGTCTCCTGCTCATGGAAGTAGAAAATGCTCATAAGGGGACAATGCTCATTGGACAATGAAGTTAAGTGACTTGCCCTTGTAGTCAGAGGCTATGACGCATTCAAAAGACTGGTGATACTTGTCTGTAGATACAGGTAGAGTTCAATTGGGAAGGGCAGCATCAATTGTACTCTCTCAAGGTCTCTTCTTTTAACCTCTATTATTTCGAATGATTAGTCTCTTGCTGTTTTGTATACATAGTCTAAAAATGTTGTTAAATATAGAACTCTAATGAAAGGAATAGTCCATTTAAAATCAGAAAGAGGAACCAGATGGCCCTTCATATTCTTTCAAAACAGCCAAATGATCTTTATATTTTCCTAAGTTTATTGAATAATTCTAAGTCAAAGTTCGTGGCCATTTGTTTTTATTTTGTATTGATATCATTATCAGTTATTTTTGTTATTATGTATTAGGATGTTAACAACTTCTATCACTGTTAAAATTTTTTAGTGAGAAAAAATTAAACAAGTGGTTGCATTGACAATTACTGTTTTTTTAAAGTACAATATACTACAGTATGATAATATATTCTGTTACATTCCTAGTTGTGTCTGATACTTGTAAAACCTTTTAGGTTGAATCTACATTTGAATCATTTGGGCTCAGTTTTAGCTAAATATGGAAATTTTACAAGCAGAAGATAAACATTAAAATTACATTTTAAACTTAATCAATTCAATTAGTAAGTATAATTTCTTCTTTACCTCATTTTTTTCCTTTTCCTTTTTTTTTTTTAAGATTTTATTTATTTATTTGACAGAGAGAGACAGTGAGAGAGGGAACACAGCAGGGGCAGTGGGAGAGAGAGAAGCAGGCTTCCCGCCAAGCAGGGAGCCCAATGCGGGGCTCAATCCTAGGACCCTGGGATCATGACCCAAGTGGAAGGCAAATGCCTAACGACTGAGCCACTAGGCGCCCTACCTCATTTTTTTCAATCATTAACATTTAATATAAATTAAAATCAGGATTTTTTCTTTATAAAATTAATATAATAAAGCTTCAATTACTTACAGTATTAGCACTCTATCCCTTTATCTCCACATGTCCCACACCATTCATTTTTTTGTAATTGTTGAATCTATAACATTTATCTAACTCGTAGATCAACTGTGAACTTTTTTGAGGGATTTTTCCCCTGATACCTCCAAAACATTCTAATTTCTGCTCTGGTAGTCTATTAAAAATATGCCCTCAATTGTTTAGAGGGAACTTACCTCAACAAAATAAAGGATATATAGGACAAACCCTCAGCTAACATCAAACTTAATGGTGAAAACTTGAAAGATCTTTCTCTAAGATCAATAACAAGACAAGGACATCCACTCTTATTCACTGTTTTATTCATTATAGTACTGGAAGTACTAGGCATAGCCATCAGACAAGAAAAAAGAAATAAAAGGCATCGAAGTTGGTAAAGAAGTAAAATCACCACTATTTGCAGATGACATGATACTGCCTATAGATTTGACCAAAAACTGTTAGAACTAATAAATAAATTCAGTAAGGCTGCAGGATACAAAATACTATACATAAATCTGTTGTATTTCTATACACCAATAACAAAGCAGCAGAAAGAGAACTTGAGAAAGCAATCCCATTTACGATTATATTAAAAAAAAAATAAAATACAGGCACCTGGGTGGCTCAGTTGGTTAAGCATCAGACACTTGATTTTGGCTCTGGTCATGACCTCAGGGTCCTGGAATCCAGTGGTGCACAGGGCTCTGTGCTCAGTGGGGAGTCTGCTTCAGGATCCTCTCTCTCCCCCTGCCCCTCCCCCCACTTGTGTGTGTGCACTTCCATGTGTGCTCTCTCTCTGTCTAAAATAAATAAATAAATCTTTAAAAAAAGAATAAAATACCTAGGAATAAATTTAGCCAAGGAGGTGAAAGACCTGTACACTGAAAATTATAAGACAATGATGAAAGAAATTGAAAAGGACACAAATAGATGGAAAGATAATTTCATGCTCATGAACTGGAAGAATTAATACTGTTAAAATGTCATACTACTCAAAGCAAGCTACAGACTGAATGCAATCCCTATCAAAATACCAACAGCACTTTTTACAAATCTAGAACAAATAACCCTAAAATTTGTGTGAAACTACATAATACCCCAGATAGCCGAAGTAATCTTAAAAAAGAACAAAGTTGGAGGTATCACAATTCCAGATTTCAAGCTATACTATAAAGTTATAGTAATCAGAACAGTATGGCACTGGCACAAAAATAAATCAATGGAAAAAGAGAGCTGAGAAATAAACCCAAGTTTATATGGTCAATTAATATATTACAAAGAGGAAAGTGTATACATTGTGGAGAAGATAAACCCTTCAACAAATGATGCTGGGAAAATTGGACAACTACATGCAAAACAGTGAAACTGGACCACTTTCTTATACCACACATAAAAAGAAACTCAAAATGGATTAAAGACCTAAATGTAGTACCTGAAATGATACAACTCTTAAGAGGAAACATAGGCAGTAATCTCTCAGACATCAACCTTAGAAAATTTTTCTGGATATCGTCTCAGGCAAGGGAAACAAAAACAAAAGTTAACTATTGGGACTACTTCAAACTAAAAAATTTCAGCACAGTGAAGGAAACTATCAACAAAATGAAAAGGCAATCTACTGCATGGAAGAAAATACTTGCAAATGATATATTTTTAAAAATTTTTTTAAAGATTTTATTTATTTATTTGACAGAGAGAGACACAGCAAGAGAGGGAACACAAGGGGAGTGGGAGAGGGAGAAGCAGGCCTCCCACAGAGCAGGGAGCCCGATGTGGGGCTCAATCCCAGGACCCTGGGATCATTACCTGAGCCGAAGGCAGATGCTCAACGACCAAGCCACCCAGGTGCCCGCAAATGATATATTTGATAAGGTGCTAATATCCAAAATATATAAAGAACTCATACAACTCAACAACAAAAAACATAATCTGATTCAAAAATGGGCTGAATATAAGTTTTTCCAAGGAATAATACAGATAGCCAACAAACATATGAAGGGATGCTCAACATCACTAATCATCAGGGAGATACAAATCAAAACCACAATGAGTTATCACCTCACACCAGTCAGAATGGCTAGTAAGAAATAACAAGTGTTGGTAAGGATGTGGAGAAAAGGAAACCCTCATACACTGTTGGTGGGAATGTAAATTGGTCAAGCCAGTATGGAACACAGTGTGGAAGTTCCTCAAAAAAATTAAAAATAGAAATACCATTCAATCCAGTAATTCCACTTTTGGGTATTCACCCCCCCAAAAATGAAAATGCTAATTCAAAAAGATATATGCACCCCTATGTTTATTGCAGCACTATTTACAATAGCCAACATATAGAAGCAACCTAACAGATGAATGGTTAAATAAGATGTGGTATATAGGGCGCCTGGGTGGCTCAGTTGGTTAAGCGACTGCCTTCGGCTCAGGTCATGATCCTGGAGTCCCAGGATCGAGTCCCGCATCGGGCTCCCTGCTCGGCAGAGAGTCTGCTTCTCCCTCTGCCCCTCCCCCCTCTCATGTGCTCTCTCTCATTCTCTCTCTCTGAAATAAATAAATAAAATCTTAAAAAAAAAAAATTAAAAAAAAAAAGATGTGGTATATATACAATGGAATACTACTCAGCCATAAAAAAGACTGAAATCTTGCTATTTGCAACAACATGGATGGATCTAGAGGGTATCATGCTAACTGAAATGTCACACAGAGAAAGACAAATACCATATGAATTCACTTATAATGTAGAATTTTAAAAATGAACAAACAAAACAGATTCATAAATACAGAAGACAAATTGGTGGTTGCCAGAAGGGATGGGGTAGGGAGATGTGCAAAATAGATGAAGGGGATTAAGAGGTACAAACTTCCAGTTACAGAATAAATAAATCATGGGGATTAAAAGTATACAATACATTGGGGTGCCTGGGTGGCTCAGTCGTTAAGCGTCTGCCTTCGGCTCAGGTCATGATCCCAGGGTCCTGGGATCGAGCCCCGCATCGGGCTCCCTGCTCCGCGGGAAGCCTGCTTCTCCCTCTCCCACTCCCCCTGCTTGTGTTCCCTCTCACTGTCTCTCTCTCTCTCTCTGTCAAATAAATAAATAAAATCTTAAAAAAAAAAAAAAAGAAAAGTATACAATACAGAATATAGTCAATAATATTGTAATAACATTCTATGGTGACAGATGGTAACTACATTCATCCTGGTGAGCAATATACAATGTATAAAATTGTTGATTCACTATCTTGTACGCCTGAAACTAACATAACATTGTATGTCAACTATACTTCAATTAAAAAAAAGTCCCCAATTCATCATCTCTTTCTATATCCAAGCCCTCTGCAATGTGACTTTATAGCTCTTCCTATGCTGAGTAGAATATGTTTTTCTACTCCTTGGATCCAGGAAGGTGTGTGAATTGTTTTGTCAAATAAATGCAATGTATGTGAAACTGTGCCAATTCCAAGGCCCTGCATGCTACTGCTTGCTCTCTTGATATGCTGCTATTACCATGAAAACAAGCTCTGGATAATCTGCTGAATAATGAAAGACACAGGGCCTAGTCATTGTGCCAGATGACTGACAGCCAAGCATCAGACATGAATGAGGTCCATCCTAGGACACCTAGCCCCCAGTTCATATGCCATCTGAGCACAGATGCATTAGTGGACCCTGCGAAGATGATCCCAGCCTGGCCCAGATCAGTAGAACCACCCAGCTTACCCACAGATATAAGAGCAATGATATATACATATTAATTTAAACTACTAACATTAAGGATGGTTTTTTATACAATAATATATGATAGACCTTCCTTTGTTGATGCCAAGCACACATCCCTCCTTCCTTGCAATTAACATTTCTTACATGTGATTTTAATCTCTGATCATTTTAGTATATCTTGAATACTCAAAGTACTTTAAACACAATATAAGAAGAGCCATGTGTAGATGCAGCAGAGTGGCAAGAGGAGGAGGAGGGAGGAGGAGGAGAAGGAAGAGCAGAGCCATGTTGTAGTTCTTGTTAACCACTTTATTTTTCCATATTTTTAATCCTCCACAAAGTACCTATAAGAGACTTCACAGGGTAAAGGAAAGAATTATGGAATAAGCATCCATCAGGCTAACGGCTAGTACAGCTTGTTTCACGTAAGTGACCTGGGGAAAGCTTCTTAACCTCTCTGAACCTTCTAAAATTTTAAGCGCAGAGCATTAGTCCCTACACCATGTTTTAGAGAGAATAGCATCCGGACACTATCCTTCTGCTCTGATGACAAAGCCAAGGAACATGCATTTTTATTTTCCATTTTACATCATGGGCCCAGATTTGAAAGGCTTACTCACTCCTAACTCTCTTGGACATCTCTATCACTTTGTACCACATTAGCATTTCAAATTGTCTTTTTTCCCAGCAGCTCTTGCCTTTGCCAATATGTTGAAGAGGATAAAATGTAAATAAACAGATTTTTTTTTTGGTAAGGAGTATAAATAATATTAATATATTATTTGCACACCTAGGCAAATGGTAAAATAATTGTTTCCTCTCTTGTTAAAGATGTGCTTATATACCTGGGTAATTTCACTCACTACTTCCATCCAAAGGCTTACAACCATAATAGACTTTAACTGAAAGAAACATACTATTCTGAGGATGTCTGAAATATGCATATGTTGATATTAAAAGTACTGATATAAAACAAGTAGCAAAAAATCACCTGATAACTATCTAATCAGTAGTGATTATACTTGGTTTTGAGAGAAATTTACAGGTGTCACAAATCTCATCATGCTTTTGCTTGGCTTCATTTAATTATAACTATTTGCAGATTGCAAATAATCATATACATACAGTTGGATCTAAATAGCAGATTGCAGATACAAATGATATATTTCATAAACAGTGAGTTATTGATAGAACTGGATTATAAATCTCTTAGCAAGAAAAGCACTTTCATGCCCTAATATTAGCTAAACAAAAATTTTAAAGCAAATGTTTGGCTCTCACAATTCTGGAGTACGTGATTTTTGCAACATTGCAGTTGGTTTGAAACCAGGGTAATTAGCCAGGTTTGGAGAAGTGTCTATGAATAGAGTACATGTTTAAACAGTGGTCAGTTGGAATACATGGGGGTCTACCATTCAATGGGAGCTCTTGTGTTTATTCTTCAGGAAATATGGACTATAGATATACAAATGAGTTTACAAAATTATTAGAAACCTGTGAAAGATACTTAACAATTATTAGACTTGTTTGATTCCATCAATTCAGCTTGTTGAACACATATACATTTTAAAATTTTATACATTCCTCATACTACATAGGTGGCTTTTCAAAGCTGTGTTAACCTAAGGAGCACTGGCATGTATGAATTTTCATTCATATTATTTAGGGCTTAGGCAACAAGAGTAACCAACTAGTTTCGTTTGTAATTCTCATTGAATTCATTCACTCTAGGTAGGCAGGGTCTAATTCTTTCATTTAGAGACTCTAACATGACTTCAAGATTGCCTTAGATAGGAGAAAAATCTAATTGACTTGTAGCGCTCTACTGGATGTAAGCCTTGCATCCATTGAGAAACCAAAATGTACTTACTAAATTACTCTGGGTCTACAACAGTATATGTTGATAATTGAGATACAGTTTTACCAGTAATACCATGTTTTATTGATTCTAGTATGCATATTTTTTATAACTTAACATCTCTAAAATAGAGATGCATCAAAATCAGAAACATCTTAAAATTACTGCTGGCCAGACAGCATTCATGAGATGGTTGCTTAAAGATATAACAGTTTTTTTGGTTTGTTTTTTGGTGGCCATCCCTGGATACCAGAAATCCTTTGACATCTAAATTATTAAACTATCTGAGGGGTGCCTGGGTGGCTCAGTCATTAAGCGTCTGCCTTCGGCTCAGGTCATCACCCCAGGGTCCTGGGATGGAGCCCCACATCAGGCTCCCTGCTCCGCAGGAAGCCTGCTTCTCTCTCTCCCACTCCCCCTGCTTATGCTCCCTCTCTTGCTGTTTCTCTCTCTGTGTCAAATAAATAAATAACATCTTTTATAAATAAATAAATAATTAATTAATTAAACTATTTGAGATCAATGGAGAACTATGAATTCTAGACATTGTCTGAAAATCTTCTATTGCTATCACCTGGTTAGCAGGTGAAAAGTTAGGAAAGCAATAAAACTTGAATAACCAGTGTCAAAGCTTATAAAAGAATGCTGGAGGTAGCAGTGAAGCACTTTTTAAGAAATACTGTCCCCTATCCCAATGCCTTGGATAGTACAGAAGACAATATGGTATGGAAAGCCACTGACATTAACAACTCTTGAGTTGAAAAATGATTAAAAAGTACTGGATTTTCAGAGGGGGATGGAAGTGATGGGGTGGCTGGGTGATGGACACTGGGGAGGGTATGTGCTATGGTGAGAGCTGTGAATTATGTAAGACTGATGAATCACAGACCTGTACCCCTGGAACAAATAATACATTATATGTTAATTAAAAAAAAGTATTGGATTTTAATGTTAAGACATCTTAGGAGTAACTTAAGTGTTTTCAAAGTTGTTTCCCTTTTTGCATTCACACATACACAGGAGTTATTTTTTTTTAATTATCTGAAGAGCTTCTAAATGATCTTACTGGGGCGCCTGGATGGCTCAGATGGTTAAGCATCTGCCTTCAGCTCAGGTTATGATCTCCAAGTCCTGGGATAGAGTCCTGCATTGGGCTCCCAGCTCAGCAGGATGTCTGCTTCTGCCTCTCCCCCTGCTTCTGCTCTCTCTGTCTCGCTCTCTCGAATAAATAAAAAAATAAAATAAATAAATCTTTAAAAACTAAAAATAAATAAATGAGCTTAATAAGTACAGATTTTAGTGAGAAGATATAATGAAATAATAAAGAGACCATTGTGTCATAGTTGATTCTGAAGCAGTTTTTTTTTAATTTACAAAAAAAATGATGTGTCTTTTAATGACATCTTACATTAATAAGTGAAGTGCTACCTATTTGAGAAATCATGTTAACATTTATACTTCAGGAATATAAGTTTGGTCTTAACCTGACCATAAAATGGACACTGAAGACCCAAGCATGCTATAATAAACCAAATGGTATATTCTATGAAAAGAAAATTATTAGTCAATGCCATTATTGGACATTGTAAAAATATTGTTTATGACAGTAAAAGTCTATCACAGAATTTTATTTGGTTATTTTTTAGATATGTAACATTATATTTTATGGTTTCCTATTCACTAGAAATTTGCGAAATTACCTGTTTCTTAAAAATAGGCTTTATTTTTTAAAGCAGTTCTAGGTTCACAGAAAAATTGAAAGGAAGGTACAGATATTTCCCAAATATGCTGCTCCCACACATGCACAGCCTCTCCATTATCAAACACCCACCAGAGTAGTAGAGTTATTACAGTTGAATGTACAGTGACACATATTATCACTGTTAAGAATTCATTCTGGTGTTGTACATTCTATGGGTTTGGACAAGTGTATAACAACATGTATCTACCATCAGTGTGTCACAGTGAGCAGTTTCACTGTCCTATAGTCCTCTGTCCCTATTTATCCCTCCCTCCTCCAATCTCTAGCTACCAATGACCTGCTTACTATCTCCATAGTTTTGCTTTTTCCAGATGTTATATAGTTGAAATCACACAGTATTTTTAGTGCTGAATAATATTCCATTTTTTGGATGTCTCACACTTTATTTATCCCTTCATCTGCTGAAGGGCATCTTGGTTGCTTCCAAGTTTTGTCAATTGTGAATAAAGCTTCTATAAACATTTGTGTACAGGTTTTGGTGTAGACAAAATTTTTAACCCCTTTGGGTAAATACTAAGGAGCATAGTTGCTGAGTCATATGGGAAAATTATGTTTAGTTTTGTTAGAAAACACCAAATTATCTTCCAAAATGGTGGTACCATTTTCCATCCCCACTAGCAATGAACTAGAGTTCTTGCTGCTCCATATCCTCACCAGTATTGGGTGCTGTCAGTGTTACTAGGTTTTGGCCATTCTCATAGGTATGTACTGATATCCTTTTGTTGTTTTAATTTACACATCCCTAATGATGTATGATGTGGAGAATGTCTTTGTCCCATTTTTCAATTGGATTGTTTGTTTTCTTTTTTGTTAAATTTTAAGATTACTTTGTATATTTTAGGGAATAGTTCTTGATCATACACATATTTTGCCAATATTTTCTTCCAATCTATGCCTAGTCTTTTCATTCTCTTAACTGTGTCTTATATCTGTTATTATAACTATTTTTTTTTTTTATTTCCAATATCTGGAGTACTTGTGCTTTGGTTTCTTCTATCTGTTATGTTACCAGTTTCTTCATCTATCTGGGTATCTTCCATTTTGCACTGGAATGTACTTGAAATAATATTTGTAAAAATAATTTGTGAACTTGGATGATGTTATCTTCTTCCAGAAAAGATATTTATTTGCTTCTCTCAGGCACCAGGGCACTATCAATTCAGGATCTTATTAAGAAAAAAAAATCTGGAAAGTACTTTTTATATGTCAACCATTCTTCTGGATGCTGGAATGCGGTAGTAAAGTGAGTTGACAGAGTCCATGTCCTCATGAAATTATATTCTACTTCAAATTTATTAAACTTGGAATATATGGAAAACTTGTTCTATTTTTTCTACTTATACCAATAGTCACATTATTCTGGAATAAAAAGCTTCAATTCCCTTTAAGTGACTCCTTTAACACATTATAAATATTTCTTAATGAACTATAAATTATGAGTCCCTTCCTACAGCCCCCATATAGCAAAGGTGTTTTGTGGACATAGGTGAGAGAAAAATCAGAATTAATGAAGATATTAGTTGCTTCAAAAATAACTATTCCCTGATGAAAACATGATAGTAAACCAATTATTTTATTTTATTTTATTATTTTTTTTTATTTGAGAGAGAGAGAACGAGAGACAGAGAGCATGAGAGGGAGGAGGGTCAGAGGGAGAAGCAGACTCCCTGCCGAGCAGGGAGCCCGATGCGGGACTCGATCCCGGGACTCCAGGATCATGACCTGAGCCGAAGGCAGTCGCTTAACCAACTGAGCCACCCAGGCGCCCCATAAACCAATTATTTTTATATGACCAATACCTTGAATTTATCCTCCAGACTGAATATTAGGTTATATAATATGTACATTTATGGAGAGACTATATTGCTCTTTCTTTGAAATGTGAATTTGATTTTTTTATAGTAATCACTCAAAGAGGAAAAAAAGTAAATGTCTCAGGTGACTTTAATATATCTACTCAATCTTTTTTTTGTTATGTTTACAAATACACAGAATTTGGTAATTTTTCAACTAGCTTCTCTAGGAGAAATACATTTAAAAAAAATGACAAATCCAAAATTCTCTGCCAATATGCATATCATAATTGCAAGTTTTTTGAATAAAACTGCTTTATTGTCTAAGACATAATTGGCTAGACATATTACCATTTTCTTTAAAGATTTTATTTATTTATTTGACAGAGAGAGAACACAAGAGGGGGAGTGGCAGGCAAAAGGAGAAGCAGGCTCCCCACTGAGCAGGGAGCCCAATGCAGGACTCCATCCCAGGACCCTGGGATTATGACCTGAGCCAAAGGCAGATGCTTAACTGACTGAGCCACCCAGGCATCCTGACATATTACCATTTTTATTCTAAAAAGTTTAGTTGAAACTATACTCTTTGTGTATCCATTCAAATCTTTTTTTTTCAAGATTTTATTTATTTATTTGAGAAAGAGAGACAGAGATAGCGTCAGAGAGCACAAGCAGGAAGGAGAGAGAGAAGCAGGCTCCCCGCTGATCAGGGAGCCCGATGTGGGGCTTGATCTCAGGAACCTGGGATCATGACCGGAGCTGAAGGCAGATGCTTAACCGACTGAGCCAACCAGGTGCCCTGTATCTATTGAAATCTATCAGTGAAATTATAATTGTAAACTTACATCACAATAAACATACTTTATATTTAAACAGTGTCTAACTTTCTGCAAAGCATTTTATATTATAATTCCATTTGATATATATATAACTTTTAAACAGGCAATGATGGTGTTATGCATGCCATTTTAGGGATGAAGAAACAGAGGCTCAAAGAAGTTACTTCCTAAAGCTTACATGGTATAGCAGTGTTGGAGTTCAAATCACCAAACTTCTGACTCCTAATCTGATTTTTTTCTTTTCTTTTTTTTTTTTTTTTTTTTTTTTTTTAGATTCCTAGCTGTATTAACACAAGGCTGGTTGATAGAACAGGTCACACAATCATAGAATTTTAGAGCTGGAAAGAAGCAGAAAAATCTAGTCCAGCCCTATCGATCCCCTCTACTCTTTGTTGCTTTGACCAAACTGGAAAATTACAGAGTTCCACATTTGAAAGAGATCCTAGTACAATATTTAACATGATTTTAACAAATACAACACTGGGCACTGGGTTACAGAAACAAATGGGATACTCACAGGTCCCAACCCTTCTGGCTCTTCCATGCTAGAGTGGAGAAGCCATGAGCACATAAATAAAAATTTCTGTACTAGCTGTTCCCAAGTCCTCTCCACCCGTTCTCTCATAAACACACACAAATCAGGCTTTCATTCTCTCCACGCCACTAAAATATGCTTGTCAAGGTCACAAATGATCTCAGAGTTGTCAAATCAGATGTCCATTTCCCCATCCTCCTCTTTTTTAAAAAAATTTTTATTGTTATGTTAATCACCATACGTTACATCATTAGTTTTTGATGTAGTGTTCCATGATTCATTGTTTATGCATAACACCCAGTGCTCCACACAGAGGATGCCCTCTTTAATACCCATCACCAGGCTAACCCATCCTCCCACCCCCATCCCCTCTAGAACCCTCAGTTTGTCTTTCAGAATCCAGCATCTCTCATGGTTCATCTCCCCCTACGATTTCCCCCCCTTCATTCTTCCCCTCCTGCTATCTTCTTCTTTTTTTTTTTTTTTCTTAACATATATTGCATTATTTGTTTCAGAGGTACAGATCTGTGATTCAACAGTCTTGCACAATTCACAGCATTCACCATAGCACATACCCTAAACCAATGTCTATCACCCAGCCACCCCATCCCTCCCACCCCGCCCCCCTCTCCAGCAACCCTCAGTTTGTTTCCTGAGATTAAGAATTCCTCATATCAATGAGGTCATATGATACATGTCTTTCTCTGTTTGACTGATTTCACTCAGCATAATACTTTCCAGTTCCATTCACATTGTTGCAAATGGTAAGATCTCATTCTTTTGATGGCTGCATAATATTCCATTGTATATATATACCACTTCTTCTTTATCCATTCATCTGTCGATGGACATCTTGGCTCTTTCCGCAGTTTGGCTATTGTGGACATTGCTGCTATAAACATCAGGGTGCACGTACCCCTTCGGATCACTACATCTGTATCTTTGGGATATACACCCAGTAGTGCAATTGCTGGATCGTATGGTAGCTCTATCTTCAACTTTTTGAGGAACCTCCATACTGTTTTCCGGAGAGGCTGCACCAGCTTGCATTCCCACCAACAGTGTAGGAGGGTTCCCCTTTCTCCGCATCCCCGCCAACATATGTCATTTCCTGACTTGTTAATTTTAGCCATTCTGACTGGTGTGAGGTCGTATCTCATTGAGGGTTTGATTTGGATTTCCCTGATGCCGAGCGATGTTGAGCACTTTTTCATGTGTCTGTTGGCCATTTGGATGTCTTCTTTGGAAAAATGTCTGTTCATGTCTTCTGCCCATTTCTTGATTAGATCGTTTGTTCTTTGGGTGTTGAGTTTGATAAGTTCTTTATAGATTTTGGATACTAGCCCTTTATCTGATATGTCATTTGCAAATATCTTCTCCCATTCTGTCGGTTGTCTTTTGGTTTTCTTGACTGTTTCCTTTGCTGTGCAAAAGCTTTTTATCTTGATGAAGTCCCAATAGTTCATTTTTGCCCTTGCTTCCTTGCCTTTGGCGATTTTTCTAGGAAGAGGTTGTTGCTGCTTAAAAATCCCTTCATTAAAAACAAATTGTTGGGGGGCGGAGCAAGATGGCAGAAGAGTAGGAGACCTGGATTTCATCTGGTCTCAGGAATTCAGCTGGATAGGGATCAAACCATTCTGAACACCTACGAACTCAATAGGAGATGGAAGAAAAGAATAGCAACAACTTTGTGAACAGAAAAGCGAACACTTTCTGGAAGGTAGGACGTGTGGAGAAGTGAATCCGAGGCGATATACGGGAGGCTAGATAGCGGGGGAGGGGGCCTCCGCCGGCCGCTTCTGGCAAGTGATAGAGCCATGGAGCACAAAATCAGAACTTTTAGAAGTCTGCTCCACTGAGGGAAATCACTCCAGTGGCTAAGTGGGGGGTGGAACCCTCCGGGACAGTGTGGTCTCAGGACCCTCGGGGTCACAGAAAGACCGGGGGTACCTGGGCGTGGCAGAGCTCCCGGGTATTGGAGCGGGGAAGCCAGCTGCAGAGACGGAGCCGAGGAGCAGGCTCTCAGCTCGGGGTTGGCATAAACTGTAATCAGTGAGACAGTCGGGCCACTGCTCCTCCAGCAGGGACCCAACAAGCGGCAGATCTGGGGAGACTCCCCTTCCTCCCCGGGGAGGAGCTGCACAGGAGCACAAGGCAGGGATCTGCTGGGTTTGGAGACTCCACACCAAGTTGGGTGCCAGAGATAGAAACGCTCTGTCACAGGCCGGGTGAGCATGGAGTGCGGACGGAGACCGGGGAGACGGGAGTGATTGACTGCTTTTCTCTGGGGGCACACTGAGGAGTGGGGCCCCAAGTTCTTGGCTCCTCCAGGGTGGAGATTGGGAGGTTGCCATTTTCACTCTCATCCTCCAAAGCCCAACAGAGAGCTTGCAGGTTAACAAAAGCTCCTGAGAGCAAACCCGAGCAGATTATTTAGTCCAGACTGGCAAGGGCGGGGCAATTCTGTCTCTGGCAAAGACATTTCGGAAGCACTGCAACAGGCCCCTCCCCCAGAAGATCAGCAAGAACAGGCAGCCAAGACCAAGTTTACAGATCAACGAGAATGGCAGAACTCCAGCGCTAGGGGAATACTGCACATAGAATCCGTGGCTTTTTTACCATGATTTTTTAGTCTTTCAAACTTAATTTTTTTTTAACTGTCTTCTTTTTCTTTGAATTTTTTTTCCCTTTTTCAACCAACATCTTATCAATCCCTTTTTTAAAAAAACATTTTTATTTTTCATTTCTAGAGTCATATTCTATCCCTTTATAGTAGTTACCCTTATTTTTGGCATATATATAAGTTGTTCTCTCTTTAAAATTTTGAGATACAGTTTCTTCTAACAGATCAAAATATAGCCTAAATCTCTAATGTATGGCTTTGTTCTAGTCTCCTGCATGATCACATTCTCTCCCATTTTTTTCTTTTTTAAATCCTCTTCTTTCTTTTTTCAAACAACTTCTTATCTTATCAATTCCTTTTATAAAACTTATTATAATTTTCATCTTTATAATCATATTCCATCCCTTCGTCGTATCAACCCTTATTTTTGTACATATATAAGTTTTTCTTTATTTAAAATTTTGGGAGGCACTTTCTTCTAACAGACCAAAATACACCCAAAATCTAGTGTGTGGCACTGATCTATGCACCAGCCTGATCATATTTGATCATATTCTGGTTTTTTGTTTTGTTCTGTTTTTGTTTGTTTTTATCTTTTTCTTTTTCTTTTTTTTTTCTTTACCTTTTTCTTTCTTTCCCTTTCTTTTACCCCAGCTTCAGGTCTTTTCTGATTTGTTTAGAGTATATTTTCTGGGGATGTTGTTACCCTGTTAGCATTTTGTTCTCTCATTCATCTGGACAAAATGACAAGACAGAAAAAATCACCTCAACAAAAAGAACAAGAGCTAGTACTGACTGCCAGGGACCTACTCAATACGGACATTAGTACGATGTTGGACCTAGAGTTCAGAATCATGATTTTAAAGATACTAGCTGGGCTTGAAAAAAGCATGGAAGTTATTTCTCAAGAAACAAGAAAGGTCTCAAATACACCCCCTTTCTGGAGAAATAAAAGAACTAAAATCTAACCAAGTTGAAAAAGGCTATTAAAGAGGTGCAATCAAAAATGGGGGCACTAACTGCTAGGATCAATGAGGCAGAAGAGAAAATCAGTGATATAGAAGACCAAATGATGGAAAATAAAGAAGCTGAGAAAAAGAGAGATAAACAACTACTGGATCATGAGGGCAGAATTCGAGAGATAAGCGATACCATAAGAAACAACATTAGAATAATTGGGATCCCAGAAGAAGAAGAAAGAGAGAGAGGGGCAGAAGGTATTCTGGAGCAAATTATAGCAGAGAACTTCCCTAATTTGGGGAAGGAAACAGGCATCAAAATCCAGGAAGCACAGAGAACCCCTCTCAAAATCAATAAAAATAGGTCAACACCCCGACATCTAATAGTAAAACTTACGAGTCTTAGAGACAAAGAGAAAATCCTGAAAGCAGCTTGGGAGAAGAGATATGTAACCTACAAGTGTAGAAACATTAGATTGGCAACAGACCTATCCACAGAGACCTGGCAGGGCAGAAAGGACTGGCAGGATATATTCAGAGCACGAAATGAGAAAAATATACAGCCAAGAATACTATATCCAGCTAGGCTGTCATTGAAAATTGAAGGAGAGATAAAAACCTTCCAGGACAAACAGAAACTAAAGGAATTTGCAAACACAAAACCAGCCCTACAGGAAATCTTGAAAGGGGTCCTCTAAGCAAAGAGAGAGCCTAAAAGCAACATAGACCAGAAAGGAACACAGACAATATACAGTAACAGTCACCTTACAGGTAATACAATGGCACTAAATTCCTATCTTTCAATAGTTACCTTGAATGTAAATGGGCTAAATGCCCCAATCAAAAGACACAGGCTATCAGATGGGATAAAAAAACAAGACCCATTGATATGCTGTCTGCAAGAGACTCATTTTAGACCCAAAGACATCCCCAGATTGAAAGTGAGGGGGTGCAAAACCACTTACCATGGTAATGGACACCAAAAGAAAGCTGGGGTGCCAATCCTTATACCAGAAAAATTAGATTTTTAAACCAAAGACTGTAATAAGAGATGAGGAAGGACACTATATCCTACTTAAAGGGTCTATCCAACAAGAAGATCTAACAATTGTAAATATCTATGCCCCTATCATGGGAGCAGCCAATTATATAAGGCAATTAATAACAAAAGCAAAGAAACACATTGACAACAATACAATAATAGTGGGGGACTTTAACACCCCCCTCACTGAAATGGACAGATCATCTAAGCAAAAGATCAGCAAGGAAATAAAGACTTTAAATGACACACTGGACCAAATGGACTTCACAGACATATTCAGAACATTCTACCCCAAAGCAACAGAATACACATTCTTCTCTAGTGCCCATGGAACATTCTCCAGAATAGATCACATCCTAGGTCATAAATCAGGTCTCAACCGGTACCAAAAGATTGGGATCATTCCCTGCCTATTTTCAGACCACAATGCTTTGAAACTAGAACTCAGTCACAAGAGGAAAGTCGGAAAGAACTCAAATACATGGAGGTTAAAGAGCATCCTAGTAAAGAATGAATGGGTCAACCAGGAAATTAAAGAATTAAAAAAATTCATGGAAACCAATGAAAATGAAAACACAACTGTTCAAAATCTGTGGGATGCAGCAAAGGCAGTCCTAAGAGGAAAGTATATAGCAATACAAGCCTTTCTCAAGAAACAAGAAAGGTTTCAAATACACAACCTAACCCTACACCTAAAGGAGCTGGAGAAAGAACAGCAAATAAAGCCTAAACCCAGCAGGAGAAGAGAAATAATAAAGATCAGAGCAGAAATCAATGAAATAGAAACCAAAAGAATAGTAGAACAGATCAACGAAACTAGGAGCTTGTGTTAATTCCTCTAAGGTCAGGAACGCAGTTGGGATGTCCACTATCACCACTGCTATTCAACATAGTTTTAGAAGTCCTAGCCGCAGCAATCAGACAACAAAAAGATATAAAAGGCATCCAAATCGGCAAAGAAGAAGTCAAACTCTCACTCTTTGCAGATGATATACTTTATGTGGAAAACCCCAAAGACTCCACCCCAAAACTGCTAGAACTCATACAGGAATTCAGTCAAGTGGCAGGATATAAAATCAGTGTACAGAAATCAGTGGTATCCCTATACACCAACAACAAGACAGAAGAAAGAGAAATTAAGGAGTCGATCCCATTTACAATTGCACCCAAACCCATAAGAAACCTAGGCATAAATCTAACCAAAGGGGCAAAGGAAGGATCTGTACTCAGAAAACTATAAAATACTCATGAAAGAAATTGAGGAAATTGAAATTGAGGAAGACATGGAAGAAATGGAAAAACGTTCCATGCTCATGGATTGGAAGAACAAATATTGTGAAGATGTCAATGCTACCTAGAGCAATCTACACATTCAGTGCAATCCCCATCAAAATACCATCCACTTTTTTCAAAGAAATGGAACAAATAATCCTAAAATTTGTATGGAACCAGAAAAGACCCCAAATAGCCAGAGGAATGTTGAAAAAGAAAAGCAAAGCCGGCGGCATCACAATTCCAGACTTCAAGCTCTATTACAAAGCTGTCATCATCAAGACAGTATGGTACTGGCACAAAAACAGACACATAGATCAATGGAACAGAATAGAGAGCCCAGAAATGGACCCTCAACTCTATGGTCAACTCATCTTTGACAAAGCAGGAAAGAATGTCCAATGGAAAAAAGAGAGTCTCTTCACCAAATGGTGTTGGGAAAATTGGACAGCCACATGCAGAAGAATGAAACTGGACCATTTCCTTACACCACATACAAAAATAGACTCCAAATGGTTGAAAGACCTCAATGTGAGACAGGAGTCCATCCAAATCCTAAAGGAGAACACAGGCAGCAACCTCTTCGACCTCAGCCGCAGCAACTTCTTCCTAGAAACATCGTCAAAGGCAAGGAAGCAAGGGCAAAAATGAACTATTGGGACTTCATCAAGATAAAAAGCTTTTGCACAGCAAAGGAAACAGTCAAGAAAACCAAAAGACAACCGACAGAATGGGAGAAGATATTTGCAAATGACATATCAGATAAAGGGCTAGTATCCAAAATCTATAAAGAACTTATCAAACTCAACACCCAAAGAACAAACGATCTAATCAAGAAATGGGCAGAAGACATGAACAGACATTTTTCCAAAGAAGACATCCAAATGGCCAACAGACACATGAAAAAGTGCTCAACATCGCTCGGCATCAGGGAAATCCAAATCAAACCCTCAATGAGATACGACCTCACACCAGTCAGAATGGCTAAAATTAACAAGTCAGGAAATGACATATGTTGGCGGGGATGCGGAGAAAGGGGAACCCTCCTACACTGTTGGTGGGAATGCAAGCTGGTGCAGCCTCTCCAGAAAACAGTATGGAGGTTCCTCAAAAAGTTGAAGATAGAGCTACCATACGATCCAGCAATTGCACTACTGGGTGTATATCCCAAAGATACAGATGTAGTGATCCGAAGGGGTACGTGCACCCTGATGTTTATAGCAGCAATGTCCACAATAGCCAAACTGCGGAAAGAGCCAAGATGTCCATCGACAGATGAATGGATAAAGAAGAAGTGGTATATATATACAATGGAATATTATGCAGCCATCAAAAGGAGTGAGATCTTACCATTTGCAACAACCTGGATGGAACTGGAGGGTATTATGCTGAGCGAAATAAGTCAATCAGAGAAAGACATGTATCATATGACCTCACTGATATGAGGAATTCTTAATCTCAGGAAACAAACTGAGGGTTGCTGGAGAGGGGGGTGGGGTGGGAGGGATGGGGAGGCTGGGTGATAGACATTGGTTAGGGTATGTGCTATGGTGAATGCTGTGAATTGTGCAAGACTGTTGAATCACAGATCTGTACCTCTAAAACAAATAATGAAATATATGTTAAGAAAAAAAAAAAAGAAGTAGATAGCAGGAGGGGAAGAATGAAGGGGGGGAAATCGTAGGGGGAGACGAACCATGAGAGATGCTGGACTCTGAAAGACAAACTGAGGGTTCTAGAGGGGAGGGGGGTGGGAGGATGGGATAGCCTGGTGATGGGTATTAAAGAGGGCATCCTCTGTGTGGAGCACTGGGTGTTATGCATAAACAATGAATCATGGAACACTACATCAAAAACTAATGATGTAACGTATGGTGATTAACATAACAATAAAATTTAAAAAAAAAAGCTTTTGCTCAGGCAAAAAAGAAAAACAAAAATAAAATCAAAAACCAAAAAAACTGTCGAGTCCCTTAAATACCATGAATAAGATATTTGGTCTGTAGATGTATAAAGCAATAGAAATAATGATAGCAGCTTTCAGTTAGGTTTCCTAAAACTAATTTATGCTGTTCCCATCACAATTTTTCTTTAGTCAATATACATGGGGAATATTTTTAAAAGTAAAATTATCCCAGCACAAGATGACTCATGTATCTTTCCTTTTTGATATCACAACTATACGGATTTATCAATAGTCAGTTGAAACCAACACTGAAACGGGTTTGACAGGTATACTGTTAGACACAGCCTGATTCTACACAAGTCACCGGGTTTAAAATGAACTATTCCCAGTTTACACCGATAGCAAACTGTATGACAGTTAATTTTATGGTTCCAGCAATGAAACTTATGATCTGTGCATCTCTGAAGTAATTCACTTAATTTGTCTGAACTTCAATTGCTTAATCTACAGAAAGGCATATATTAGAAAACCCAAGTGAAAACTCTGGGGATAGACATGGCAAATATATACAGAAAACATTTCTCCCCCTTGGGAGACTTCACTCCCTGATTGTGCCACTGTTATATGGTAAGGTAACAGCATATTAATAAAAACGTAAGTACAGCATACTAAGAGGAACATAAAATGAGGAAGTGGGAGAAAGAAAGAGGATGTATGTTTCTGTGTATATGTGCGTGTATGTATGTGGTGTGTAATGCTGCAGTGAAGGGGAAATGGTATCCCCAGGTAATTTGAATTCAAAAATTCAAAACACATTTTAGTTTAGTATGCAGGGCCCTATCATCACCTTACTTCTGTAAAGTAACATGAAAACCTCTAAAACACTGGTGTCTCCTATTGCTCTTTTCTAAGGTTCAATCTGATACAATTTTTAAAGAAAGTAAAAACTCATTCAGGCATCCTGAGTAGATCAAAGAAAATATAAACCTTTATCTTTTGTGTTTCCTTTCACAATTTAGCAGTTCCAAGCTTAAAGGCTTCAGTGGCCATCTCTGTAAAGAATACCTCAATCAAGTGCTACAATGTGTTAATGCATTTTAATAATAATAATGAAATAGCCTCCTTCAATGTGGGTAAAGGTCTTCACTTGTTACTCATTTAAGAGCTTAAACCTATGGTTTAAAAAAGAATACAGTTTCCTCTGATTGTCAGCCTACCTCTGCAGGTGTAGAATAGTAAAATACCTGTGAGACTGTAGAACATTTCTGTTTCTTAAAATCATTCTCATCCTTCATTCACTGGTTAACCAAATATTTATTGAATGTCTGTGAAGTGTTGGACTATGCTAAAGGCTAAGATATAAAAGTGATTGAGAAAAGAACCCACTCTTGAGAATTTCATAAACAGTGGAAGAGGCAGACCTGTATCTATATAACATCACCATTACTAAGTAGGTAAAGAAGATCACCACAAATTAGGTAATATGCTTAGGGTGTTAAGATGGTGGCAGGTCCAGGGACAGTTTTATACATAAGGAAAGACTTTCAGGAAAAACAAATCAGGCCCCAGTTGGTCTGTTCTATTTACTTGTGGTGTCCAGTAGCACTGAGAACCAACCCACTATCTCACATACAGTGCTTTTTTATACACTTTGTTCCAAATAAATAAAGACTATCTTCATAATATAACTTAAAGTCCAGGATTATGTTGTCTCCAGCTTTCCTTTTCTTTTTTCAGGATTGCTATGGCTATTCGGGGTCTTTTGTGGTTCCATACAAATTTTAGGATTATTTCTTCTAGCTCTGTGAAAAATGGTGGTGGCATTTTGATAAGGTGCATTAAATGTGTAGACTGTTTTGGGTAGTATAGACATTTTAACAATGTTTGCTCTTCCAAACATGAGCATGGAATGTTTTTCCATTTCTTTGTGTCCTGTTCAATTTCCTTCATAAGTTTCCTATAGTTTTTCAGAGTACAGATCTTTTACCTCTTTGGTTAAGTTTATTCCTAGGTATCTTAAGGTTTTTGGTGCAATTGTAAATGGGATTGATTCCTTGATTTCTATTGCTGCTGTTTCATTATTGGTGCATAGAAATTGAACAGATTTCTGTATGTTGATTTTATATCCTGTGACTGCTGAATTCACGTTTTAGTTCTAACAATTTTTTAGTGGAGTTTTTGAGGTTTTCTGCATAGAGTATCATGTTGTTTGCAAACAGTGAAAGTTTGACTTCTTCCTTGCTGATTGGATCTGTTTTATTTCTTTTTGTTGCCTGATTGCTGAGGCTAAGACTTCCAGTACTGTGTTAAATAGTAATTGTGAGAGTGGACATTCCTATCTTGTTCCTGATTCATAGAGGAAAGGCTCTGTTTTTCCCCGTTGAGGATGATATTAGCTGTGGGTCTTTCATATATGGCCTTTATGATGTTGAGGTATGTTGCTTCTATCCCTACTTTGTTGAGGGTTTATATCAAGAATGGATGCTGTAATTTGTCAATTGCTTTTTCTGCATCTACTGAGAGGATCAATGGTTCTTATCCTTTCTTTTATTAATGTGGTCACCCTACAGCCCAGGAATAAATCCCACTTGACCATGGTGAATAATTCTTTTAATGTACTGTTGGCTTCAATTTGCTAATAATCTTGTTAAGAATTTTTGCATCCATGTTCATCAGGGATATTGGCCTGCAATTCTCCTTTTTAGTGGGGTCTTTGTCTTTTTTTTTGAAACAAAGTAATGTCAGCCTCATAGAACGAGTGTGGAAGTTTTCCTTCCATTTCTATTTTTTGGAACAGTTTGAGAAGAATAGGTATTCATTCTTCTTTAAATGTCTGATAGAATTCCCCTGAGAAGTCATTTGTCCCTGGATTTTTGTTTGTTGGGAGATTTTTGATTATTGATTTAATTTCTTTGCTGGTTATGGGTCTGTTAAAATTATCTATTCCTGGGCGCCTGGGTGGCTCAGTTGGTTAAGCGACTGCCTTCGGCTCAGGTCATGATCCCAGGGTCCTGGGATCGAGTCCCACATTGGGCTCCCTGCTCCGCGGGAAGCCTGCTTCTCCCTCTCCCACTCCCCCTGCTTGTGTTCCCTCTCTCACTGTGTCTCTCTCTGTCAAATAAATAAATAAAATGTTTAAAAAAAAATTATCTACTCCTTCCTGTTTCAGTTTTGGTAGTTTGCATGTTTTTAGGAATTTGTCCATGTCTTCCAGATTGCCCGGTTTGTTAGCATATAATTTTTCATAATTATTCTCTTATAATTATTTGTATTTCTGTGGTATTGGTTGTGATCTCTCCTCTTTCATTATGATTTTATTTGGGGGGGGGTCATTTCTCTTTTCTTTTTGATAAGTCTGGTGAGGGGTTTTTCAAATTTATTAATTCTTTCAAAAAACTAGCTCTTAGTTTCATTGATCTGTTCTACTGGGTTTTTTGTTTCTATATCATTTATTTTTGCTCTAATCTTTATTATTTCCATTTTTCTGCTGGCTTTAGGCTTTATTTGCTCTTTCTTTTCTAGCTGCTTTAGGTGTAAGGTTAGGTTGTGTATTTGAGACTTTTCTTGCTTCTTGAGGTTAGGCCTGTATTGCAATATACTTCCCTCTTAGGAATGCCTTTGCCACACCCCAAAGGTTTTGGACTGTCATGTTTCCATTTTCATTTGCTTCCATGTACTTTTTAATTTCTTTTTTAATTTCCTGGTTAAGCCAATCATTCTTTAGTAGGATGTTTTTTAACCTCCATGTATTTATTGTCTTTCCAAATGTTTTCTTGTGGGTGACTTCAAATTTCATAGCACTATGGTGTGAAAATATGCATCATATGATCTCAATCTTTTTGTACATGTTGAGGGCTGATTTGTGACCCAGTATGTGATCTATTTGAGAGAATGTTCCATGTGCACTGGAAAAGAATGTGTATTCTGCTGCTTTAGGATGAAATGTTTTGAATGTATCTGTTAAGTCCATCTGGTCCAGTGTGTCATTCAAAGCCATTGTTTCCTTGCTGATTTTCTGCTTAGATGATCTGTCCATTGGTGTAAGTGGGGTGTTAAAGTCCCCTACTATCATTGCATTATTATCAATGAGTTTCTTTATGTTTGTTATTAATTGATTATATTTTTGGGTGCTCCCAAGTTGGGGGATAAATATTTACAATTGTTAGATCTTCTTGATGGATGGACCCCTTAATTATGATGTAATGCCCTTCTTCATCTTGTATTACACTCTTTGGTTTAAAATCTAGCTGTAGTCATCATGACAGTAGTGTACTGGCACAAAAACAGACACATAGATCAATGGAACAGAAAGAAAACCCAGAAATGGACCCACAACTATGTGGTCAATTTAATCTTCGACAAAGCAGGAGAGAAGATCCAATGGAAAAAAAGTCTCTTCAACAAATGGTGTTGGGAAAACTGGATAGTAACATGCAGAAGAATGAAACTGCACCACTTTCATACACAACAAAAATAAATTTAAAATGGATGAATGACCTAAAAGTGATACAGGAAACCATCAAAATCCTAGAGGACAACACAGGCAGCAACCTCTTTAACCTCAGCTGTAGCAAATTCTTACTAGACACATCTCCGAAGGCAAGGGAAATAAAAGGGAAAATGAACTACGGGGACTTCATCAAGATAAAAATCTTCTACACAACAAAGGAAATAATCAACAAAACTAAAAGGCAGCCAAAGAAATGGGAGAAGATATTTGCAAATGACATATTGGATAAAAGGTTAGTATCCAAAATCTATAAAGAACTTATCAAACTCAACAACCAAAAAACACATAATCTAGTTAAGAAATGGGCAGAAGACATGAACAGACATTTTTCAAAGAAGCCATCCAGATTGCTACCAGACACATGAAAAGATGTTCAATATCAGCATCAACAGGAAAATACAAATCAAAACCATGATGAGATACCACTTCACACCTGTCAGAATGGCTAAAATTGACAACACAAGAAAAGCAGGTGTTGGTGAGGATGTGAAGAAAGAGCAACCCTCTTGCACCATTGGTGGGAATGCAAACAGGTGCTGCCACTCTGGAAAATAGTATGGAGGGTTCCTCAAAAAGTCAAAATTGAACTACCATTTGACCCAGCAATTACACTACTAGGTATTTACCCAAAAGATACAAAAATACAGATTCAAAGGGGTAAATGCACACCAATATTTATAGCAGCCTTATCAATAATAGCGAAACTATGGAAAGAGCCTGAAGGTCCATTGACTGATGAATGGATAAAGATGTGGTACATATATGCAATGGAATATTACTCAGCCATCAAAAAGAATGAAATCTTGACATTTGCAATGATGTAGATGGAGCAAGAGTGTATTATGTTAAGTGAAATGAGTCATTCAGAGAAAGACAAACACCACATGATTTCACTCATATGTGGAGTTTAAGAAACAAAACAGATGAACATATGGGAGGGTGGGGGAGAGAGAGAGGGAAACATACCATAAGGGACTCTTAAGGATAGAGAACAAACTGAGGGTTGATGGAGGGAGGTGGGTGGGGAATGGGCTAGATGGGTGATGGATATTAAGGAGGGCACTTGTGCTGTTGAGCACTGGATGTTATATATAAGTGATGAATCACTAAATTCCACTCCTGAAAACAGTATTACACTATATGTTAACTAACTAGAATTTAAATAAAAATTTGAAAAAGAAACAAAAAAAAAAGAAAAGAAAAAGTGATGAATTGTCAAAAAATAAAATAAAATAAATAAAAAGCCCAGTCCATAATTACATCTCAATAAGGCTGGGAAAATTTTTAATTAAAAAAAATCAGTCCAATATAAAATAAAAACTTCAGTTAAAAAAAAAAAAAGACTATCTCAAATGATGCTCCCATTTTTTTTTACCCTGAATAGGGAAGAGTATATCCCTTCTTTTGTCCTCTCAGAGATACAGGATTCAATGATGAAAAAGATATGTCAGCTGGCCAAATTTTAGGAGAACTGGATCTGCCACCATTTTCTCTTTTTCTCTGACAAGGATGACCAATTTTTAAAGTACCTTTTTTTTGTCTTTAAAATAAAAACAGGGCGTCTGGTAGCTCAGTTGGTTAAGCGGCAGACTCTTGATTTCAGCCCAGATCATGATCCAGTATTCTGGGATTGAGCCCCACAATGAGCTCCATACTCAGTGGGGAGTCTGCTTGAGGATTCTCTCTTTCCCTCTGCCCCTCCCCCCCACTAGCTTGCACACACTCTCTCTCTAAAATAAATAAATAAATCTTTAAAATAAAAACAAACAAAGGCTGACATGGACTCTGGTCAGAAACAAAAGTTTTATATCCAAGGTTTGAATTTAAATTTGGGTACTGACTCTAAATATTTATTGGCTACATGATCCTGGGAGAATGACTTGGTTCTTTGTACCCCAGCTTCCATTTTTAAAATGGGCTAATAATACCCTCCTCATAGAATTGGGATGAGGAATAAATGAGCTAATATAGGCAAAGTGCTTAGAATAGTAATTAACACATACAAAAAGCAAAAGAAATGTTAGCTATTCTAATCTATACACATAAATCTGTGTGAGTGGGACTGAGGTCAGAAGGAAAAGTTAGTCATGAAATAACTAAAATTTATGTTGTTAAAAAAATAACCATTTGTTTGTCTGATACAATCTTTTTTCCATTCATTTAATGTTCAATAAATATTTACTGAATCCTTACTATGTGGCATTGGAGATATACAAATATATACAAAATAATCTAAACTGACAAAAATATTGCCCTTCTAGAACCTAAATTCAAGACACTAAAGTTGCATAGGAAGGGAAGTAGATTAACTGATTTTTCCAATCCTGTCCTACCCCCATGATGTTAAGAAAATATCTCAAGAAATTGTTTTTCAGTAAATTGAGCATTTGCTATATGGCAAGTTCTGTGCTCAGCACTTTTTCTACATTTTTTTTTTTCCTTTGTGAAAGACTTGTAAGTAAAGTATTATTAGCAGCATTTTACCAATGAGGAAACGGTGTTATAAGAAAGTTAAGAAATTTAGCCAGGATCAAATAGTGGTCAGTAGAACTGGAGAATAGGAAATCTGATTCTTTTTTTTTTTTTTTTAAAGATTTTATTTATTTGAGAGAGAGAATGAGAGAGAGCGAGTACATGAGAGGGGGGAGGGTCAGAGGGAGAAGCAGACTCCCCGCCGAACAGGGAGCCTGATGCGAGACTCGATCCAGGGACTCCAGGATCATGATCTGAGCCGAAGGCAGTCGCTTAACCAACTGAGCCACCCAGGCGCCCAGGAAATCTGATTCTAAGGACACATGTTCTTTAACAATATCTAGTATTGTCACATTTTAAAATTCAGTGCCACAGGATTACCAAAAAGAAAAAAAGAAAATGAAAAAAGAAAATTTCACTTAGTATAAAAAAGGTATTGAGGGGCACCTGGGTGGCTCAGTCGGTTGGGAGTCTGCCTTCAGCTCAGGTCATGGTCCCAGGGCCCTGGGATTGAGCTCCATATCGGGCTCCCTGCTCAGCAGAGAGCCTGCTTCTCCCTCTGCCTGCCACTCTGACTATCTGTGCTCTCTCTCTCTCTCTCTGTCAAATAAATAAATAAAATATTAAAAAAAAATATTGAAACATTTTATTTTGTTAGAAAGATACAACGTTGTTAGTACTTACTACTTTTTGGTACAGAGTATATGGATGCTTGTTATATGAATCTTTATAATTTTTTGTATTTTTTAAAGGCACACACACACACAGTCAAACCATTTATTATGCATTTACTAATGCCAAGCACTATTCTAAGGTCATTATATGTATTGCCCAATTAACCCTCATAAGCACAATGTGTGACAGAGGCTATTGTCAAACACAAATTTTAGAGATGAGGAAACTGAAGTACAAAGAGATTAAGTAAGTAGTAGAATTGGTGTTCATATCCCTCCTGTAAGTTTCTAGAGCATGTGTTCTTAAACACTATCTGATACTCTCACTTCAAATAACAAAACGTAATGCTTATGAGACACAATGTGACAATCACTGTTTCCCTCATTTTGCATACATTTGTATGCAACTTGTTTAATTCTTACGACTTTATTTTTTTAAAGATTTTATTTATCTATTTGAGAGAGAGAGAGAGCATTAGAGAGAGGGAGAAAGAGAGAGAGCATGAGCAGGAGAATGGGCAGAGGGAGAGGGAGAAGCAGACTCCCCGCTGAGCAAGAAGCCCCACACAGGGTTCCATCCCAGGACCTGAGCCAAAGGCAGACACTTAACTGATAGAGCCACCTAGGTGCCCCAATTTCTTACAACTTTATAAGATAATTGTATATCCTCCCTTTAAAGTTGGAAAACAGGGAACATAAAGAGGTTTAATAACTTATTTAAGTTCACCCATCTACAATGAACATCATTAACAGAGCTCTACCTTTCAATACTCAAAATGTGTCAAGCACAAGCACACCATTTCTTTTTAATCATTTTACCAATTTGTCAAATTAACACTGCTAGGCAAGCACTAGTAATATTTTATATACAAGATAACTGAGGTTCAGAAAACTTAGGCAAATCACCTGAGGTCACAAAGAAAGTAAATGTCTAAGCTGATATTTGATACTGTCTTGTTGACTCTGGAAGTCATGGGCTCAACCACAGGTATTGATTAAGGTATTTCAAGCAGTTTCTGATTTACTCTCTACTCACTTAAGGTGTGTCTCCTGGGAATAAAATACCATGACTATTTTTGGATATGTTTGCATTTAGTACTTCATCAAGCCCATCTCCCTAATTTTTCAGAAAAGGTGCAAAATTTGTTTCAAGGTTGAATACCATTCTTAATTTTGTCTTTTGAATATACTATGTAGGTCACCTCCTAAGTGTGTAACTCTATCCATAATTTACTTACACAGTGAGATAAAAGTTCCATCACACTACAAGACTGATTACCCAGGTTTTTTTCATTAAATGAAGTTAAAAGCCCAGAATCTTTATCTAAAGACCATCTGACAGGTATTGTGCTGACATGATACTTTCATTTCTGGTTGGCACTGTAGGGTACATTTTCATTACTTAGCAATTCCTTGCAAATATTGCTCAGGTTATGCTAGTGTGAACTGTAAGTCCTCTGAAAGGATCTGACAAGATAAAACGGCTGTTTTCCAACTATTTCCATTTCAATCTTATATATAAGCAATCAGACCTCTGTATAATACCTATCTGGGGCCATAAAGACCTCTGATATCAGCTCTTTCCATTTCCTACTAGACCAATGTGATAGATAAGAATGTGTACTGTCTCCTTTGTTGTCCTTTTTGAGTAAAGTTTTAACTTGTCACAATTTGGGATGCTGAGTACAACAATGAATTATTCACCTAGAAATCTGAAAATAGAATTTCATTATCTCCTGATAATGTATGATTTTTTTCTTAAATGGGCAAGTCCAGCTGAAAATTTTCTTACACTTCAGAGAGAACTAAAGACAGTTCAGTTGAGGAAGGAAGAAAAAAAACCCAAACAATTAAAGTTCAATAACCTAATCTTCATTTAACTGATTTGTAGGTCAAAGTCAGACTTCAATGTATTTCTGAGAGAGATCTTAAGAATTAGCTAAAAAAAAATCATAACTAAATGATGACTCACATTTACATTGTTGCCTTCTAAAACATCTGGATAATGTTGGTGTGTAGTTCAAAGGTACTATCAGAATATAAATGCCCACATAGGAAATACAGAGTTGGATTTCAGGGCAAATGGACTGATTCATATTATATCTAAACCTTTGTATAGATTCAGTGAGCTATATGGCCTAGTTCTTCTCTATGGATTTACTTCAAAGCTTATACAAATATATCTGTAGATTACTATGTAATTATAATAAAGCACAAAGAATGTCTTAATGATGAGGGCATGATAATGATGCTCCTGCTGATAACTTACACTTACTGAGTTCTTACTATATTCTGTCTTTCAACTGAGTAGAATACTTCATTACAGACAGTAAGTGTCTATATATGTGTATGTGTATAATTGTGTGTATGTGTGTATAACTGGTATTTAAAGAGAAATTTTCATGCAACGCATACAGAGCAGAGGTGTGATTCAAATTGAGCTTTGCCTAACTCAAGAAAAAATGATTTTAACTCCATCTTAAATTACAGGTATTTAATGAAAATGAGACACAGGGACATGCTTGCTCACACAGAAATCATGTTACTTTCTGTGGTATCCCCTCACATGCAAAATAAATAAATAAATAAATAAATAAATAAATAAATAAATAAAATAAATACTTACAACTGTTTGCCTTCATAAATGTATGGTGGTTTCTCTCCATCCTCTGAGTTTGCTCTTGCTATATTTGTCAGTTTACTTCTTTCTTCCCAAGAAAGTGCTTTCAATTTAGACTTCTACTTCTGGTCATAATTTAATAACTGTTACTAAATTAGCCCTTCCACTATACAAAACTTTAAAATCTGGCAAAATATATGAAGCAACTGCTTTCAGGCAGTGGGCAACAGGCAGCACAAGACTGAACTAACTGAGAGAGGAAACTCAGAGGGTGAGCATTATGATAATCCATTCTCTGCCTGAGTATAATTTCATAACTACATTTCAGAGAGCTGTAATCCAAGCATAGCTTGGGTGTCCAACTGAGCTGAAAATGCGGACAAGGGAGTTTAGGCAGCAAAAGCAGTTAGACTCTGTAGGACTGAAGAACAGAAAGAAGAGCAGAGCAGAATGGGGGTTTCCTAAATTCATGTGAGGAGTCTCTGGCTTAGGACTGGGCTATAGAAATATGGAGTAGGACTTCCAAACATTTATCAGATAATGTGAAGAAATTCTCTATGTAGACTTTGACAAGGTAAGGATGTACATTGTTCACCATAGAGAACCAATTAAAAAAATAAAATGAGGAGTAGCTATAAGGTCAATAAAGGAAATAAAATGGAATGATAAAATAGATAATAATTTAAAAGAAAGAATAGTACAAAAGAGAAATAAAACACTAAAGTGGCAAATGGCAAACAAATAGTAAAATGATACACTTAAACTAAAGAGATCAATAATTACATTAAGTATAAATATACTAAACAGTCCCAATTAATAGTCAGAAATTTGGTAGACTGGATAAAAATGAAGCAAAGACATCTCATGCAAATAATAAACATTAAAAAGTTTACATACCTATATTAATATGTATCTTATGGCTAAAAGTATTACAAGAGATAATAAGGGTCAATACATTCCCTAAGATGAAGCAATTTAACAGGAAGGCATAATAATTACAAAAATGCATATACCTAATAATAGGAATTAAAATGTATGATGCAAAAACTATCAGAAGAGGGAAAATAGACAAACACACAATTATAGTCAGAGATTATTAACAGCCTTCTTTTAGTAATTGGATAAGGAGACGAAATAATAGGTGTATAGAAGATCCTAGCACAATCAAATCACTTGACCTAATTGGCATATACAGAACTCTATACCCAATGACTGTGAAGTATACATCATTTTCAAATTCCCAGGAAACACTAACCAAGATAGATCATGCACTGAGCTATAAAATGTCTCAATAGATGTCAAAAGCTTGAAATCTCACAGAGTACATTATCTGAACACAACAGAATTAAAATACAAATCAACAATAATAAGTATAACGAGAAAACCTCCCACACATTTGGAAATTAAATTTACACATTTCTCAATAATCCATACATCAATGAAAGGAAATAAGAAAATGCTCTGAGGAATGAAAATTAAAACTATGTATAAAATGCATAAATACCAAAATATCAAAAATATCACTAATGATGTTTAGAGTAAAATTTTACAACCAAAAATGCTTAGAAGGAAATTTAGAGCTTTAACTAGAAAGGGGTGCAGGGAAAGACTTAAAATTAATGATCTAAATTTTTACCAATAAAACCTAGAAAAGTTGAACAAATTACTAAGTATATAGGAGTAATAAAGAGAAGAACAGGAAAGAAAGGAAGGAAAGGAGGGAGAGAAGCACAGAGGGAGGGAGGGAGGAAAGAAGGAAGGAGAAAGAAAGAAAGAAAGAAAGAAAGAAAGAAAGAAAGAAAGAAAGAAAGAAAGAAAGAAAGAAAGAGAAAGAAAGAAAGAAAAAGAAAGAGAAAGAGAAAGAGAAAGAAAGAAAATCAAGAAGGCAAAAGTTGTTTCTTTGAAAAGATCAGTATTATTGATAAACTCCTATCAGGACTAATAAAACAAATGACAGGAAATGCAAACTGCTGACATCAGAACTGAAAATGCATATAACCCTTCAGAACCTACAAATGCTGATACAAACATAAGGACAACTAGTGAAAAAAAATTATGCCAAGAAAATGAAAAGTTAGATGAAATGGAAAATTTGGTAAAAACACAATATATCAAAACTGACTGACAAAGGATTAGAAAATCTGAACAGCCACATATTTGTTAAAGAAATTCAATTCAAATTTTAAAAAAGAAAAAAAAAAACAACAAAGCTTCTTATGAGAAAAATACCAGACATTGGTGCTATCATTGACAAATTATGCAAGTATTAAATAAAGAATTTATAGCAATAATACATAAACTCTTTTAGAAAATAAAAGAGGTAACACTTCCCAACCAATGCTAAAAGAACAATAGGTCTCTGATATCAAAAGCTGATGAAGCCATTTGAGAAAACAAATTAGCCTGCAGTATTCCACATGATCATGGACACAAAAATTTTCAATGGAATATTAAGAAATCATATCCATCAAAAGAAGAAAGGAAAAGTGCATCTCGACCAAGGTGGACTTTTTAAATTTCAGGAATACAAGATTGGTTCCATATTCAAAAATCAATAAAACTTCTAAATTTTAAGGATAAAGGATAAAAATTTTAAGAAGATACAAATTTTATATTAGTAGATGCAGACAAAGCATTTAAAAATTCAACATCTATTTTTGATGAAAACTCATAGCAAACTATGAATAACAGTAAATCTGACTTTCAAAGCACATCTTTGAAAACCTACAACTGGCATCACATATAGTGATGAAAAATCAAATGTTTTCTCCTTAAGACCAACAATCTAGGAAAGATCTGCTTTCATCAATTTTATTCTACATAGTGCCAAATATCATATTTAGTGCAATAAGGCAATAATAATAAATTCACAAAGATAGAAAAAGAGGTAATAAAATTGTCCTTATTCAGAGATTACATGATAGCTCACATAAAATCTTAAGATTTGTATCAAAATTTCTTGTGGGAACTAAGAAGTGAATTTCAAGTCCTAGAGTATGAGGTTAACATATAGAGATCAACTGTATTTCTATAAACTAGCACCAAAATTACTGGATAAATGAGTTTTAAAAATATTATTTATCACAGCATAAAAATTATAATAATTAGAAATCAATTTAATAAAAGGTATGAATAACTTTTCAGTATAAACTGGGAAATATAGCTGAGAAATTCTTTTAAAAAATCCTCACATTAGGGCGCCTGGGTGGCTCAGTTGGTTAAGCGACTGCCTTCAGCTCAGGTCATGATCCTGGAGTCCCTGGATCGAGTCCCGCATCGGGCTCCCTGCTCCGCAGGGGGTCTGCTTCTCCCTCTGACCCTACCCCCTCTCATGTGCTTTCTCTCTCTCTCTCTCTCAAATAAATAAATAAAATCTTTAAAAAAAAAAAGGGCGCCTGGGTGGCTCAGTTGGTTAAGTGACTGCCTTCGGCTCAGGTCATGATCCTGGAGTCCCTGGATCAAGTCCCGCATGGGGCTCCCTGCTCGGCAGGGAGCCTGCTTCTCCCTCTGACCCTCCCCCCTCTCATGTGCTTGCTCTCTCTCATTCTCTCTCTCAAATAAATAAATAAAATCTTAAAAAAAAAAATCCTCACATTAAATAAATGGGCAGTTAAATCATCTTCAGGTTTCAAAAGATTTCCTATTTTTAAAATTTTCATTCCTTTAAAAAATAAAAAATAAAATAAAATAAAATTTCATACTCCTCAAATTGATCTATAAACTTAAACACATCCCAAATAAAATTCTAGACTTTTTGCTTTTTAACTGAGAAGTTGATTCTCAAATATACAGAAATGCAAAGCACCTAGAATAGCAAAAACTTATTTGAAAAGGAAGAATAAAATTAAAGGATCTATCTATCTTATCTGATTTCAAGAGATACTATAAGGCTATTCTTATCAAGACAGTAGAGTATGACATAAAGGAAAACATAAAGTACAATGTGGTACTGGCACAAAGACAGATCCCCGGAACAAAACTAAAGAATCCAGAAATGACCTGCACTTAGGTGATTAATTGATTTTGAACAAATGCACCAAGATAAATTAACAATGACACGATAATCTATTGAACACATGGTCCTGGAACAGATAGATATACATAGGGGAAAATATATAAACCTTGACCTCTATTAGTTTCCTAGGGCTGGTGCAAAAGTTTACCATAAAGTAGTGACTTAAACTGGTAGAAGTTTATACACTTGTAATTTCGGAGGCCTGAGTCTGACGTCCAGATGTCAGCAGGGTTAGTTCATTCTGGAGTTCCCTGAGGGAGAATCCACTCCATGTCTCTTGTAGCTTGTTGGCAGCAGAACTCCAGACTCTGTCTGTGCTTTCACATGTCCTTCCCCTGTGTGTGTCCAGGTCTTAAATCTTCTTTCTCTTATAAGGACACTAGTTATTGGATTTGGGTCCTTCCCTAATTCCAGGATGACCTCATCTCAAGATTCTTAATTATCTGCAAAAACTCTCTTTTAAAATTATGTCACATCTACAGTACAGAAGATTAGGACTAGGACGTATCTTTCTGCGGCCACAATTAAACTCACTACAGCCCCAGTCTCAAACCATGCACCAAAATTAATTAGAAATGAATTATAGATCTAAAAGTAAAAGCTAAAATTATTAAAAATCCAAGGAGGATAGAACATAAGAGAACATCTTTATGATCTTGGACCAGCAAAGTTTTCATAGGAGGTACACAAAAAAAGCTTAAAACATGAAAGAAAAAAATGACAAGTTGGCCTTCAAGAGAATAAAAATCTTCTGATCTCAAAAGACACCAACAAGAAATTTTAAAGACAAGCCACATACTAGAAAAAAAAAATATTGTAACATATGTTTACAAAGGAATGGTCTATAAAATATTTAATAATTTCTTACAAGTCATATGCACATGAAAACAAGCCCATAGAAAGAGGATCAATATTAGTGGTCATCAAGGAAATTCAAATTAAAACTACAATGACATACCACTTTACACCTGGAGGAATTGGGCTGTGAGGAGGACTCAATGGATAACTGTTGGTGACAATGTGGAGTAGACCAACTGGAATTCCCATATATAGCTGCAGAAATGGCAATGTGATATGACAACTTTGAACGGCAGTTTGGTAGTTTCTTAGGTACACATTGCCTGTATGATTCACCAATTTCATACCTAAGTATTTACCCGAGAGATGAAAATGCATGTCCACATACAGGTATCCTCCACTGCTCAAAAGTTCATGCTATGCCACCACCCATTTATTAAAGACTTACATTAGTACCTGTTTTTGCTAACTGAAAGAAATCCAAAGAGGATTTTAGCTTTTATGAAAAGAGGCAAAAAACAAAAATAGTGTTTGGTGTTTGTTTGGCTGTTTAGAGGCAGTGAGTATCCTGAGCAGCAAGAGTGGCGCCACCACGCTCCTTCCCTAGGAACTAAACTTAGCATCTCTGCAACAAGCTGGCATAGCTTTGAACTGTGTCTGTGAGCATCTGTTCTTTACCTGGATTTATTTTTTTGCATTCATTAGCAAGATGTGCCCTAACATATCAGAAAAGTCTGAGAGCGGTTATTTTGGGGGTCTGGGAATACTCAAAAAATTTTCCATATAACTTAATGGTAATTGCTTCTTTACTTTATGCCATTTAGATTTATGAAAGTTTTCAAAGCAAGGCTTTTTCAAAGCAATGTTCTACATACTTCGAGATGGTGCAGGAAACCTATAAAGACTTATACACAAATGCTGATATCAAGATCAAGATATCCTTAGAGTTGGTGTCTTCTCAGGCCTCTTTCCTCAGCTTGCAAATGGCTGTCTTCTCTGTGTGTCTTCATACTGTTCCCCTTTGGTCTGTGTTGTCTCTATATTTTTTTTTCATTCTTCCACGAAGTTTTTTTTTTTTTTTTAATTTTTATTTGTTTATTCTTATGTTAATCCCCATACATTACATCATTAGTTTTTGATGTAGTGTTCCATGATTCATTGTTTGTGCATAAACACAAACAACTGTTAGACCCAGTGCTCCATGCAGAACGTGCCCTCCTCAATACCCATCACCAGGCTAACCCATTCTCCCACCCTGCCCCCTCCCCTCTAGAACCCTCAGTTTGTTTTTCAGAGTCCATCGTCTCTCATGGTTCGTCTACCCCTCCGATTCCCCCCCTTCATTCTTCCCCTCCTGCTACCTTCTTCTTCTATCATATGACCTCACTGATATGAGGAATTCTTAATCGCAGGAAACAAACTGAGGGTTGATGGAGTGGGGGGGGGGTGGGAGGGATGGGGTGACTGGGTGATAGACACTGGGGAGGGTATGTGCTCTGGTAAGCGCCTTGTGTTGTCTATATTTTAATTTCCTTTTTGTATAAGAACTCCAGTCATTTTGGAATAAGGCCCACCCATATGACCTCATTTAACCTTAGCTATCTTCTTAAAGGCTCTAACCTCAAATACAGTCATATTATGAAGTACTGGGAATTAGGACTTCAACATATGAATTTGGGGTGAGGGGCACAATTCAGTTCATAACAATGACTTGATGTGAAATCAACGAAATTGGCACAGAAAAGTCTATACTGCAGGAATCCATTGATATGGAATTCTGAGTAGGCATAAGTAATATATAGTGATGAAGATTCCCTCAGTATTGCTTGAGGGATGGGATGATGGTGGTGGTGTGCTTCATGGAGCCTACGAAAAAATGGTCCTGTTCCATATCTTATTGTTGGTTACACAAGTATACATATCTGTCTACCTTATGTGATTTTATTTTATAAATTATACCTCAACATTTTTGACCACAAGAAAGGATATTCAAATTTTAGTTCAGTAAACATTTAGCACTCTGTTAATGTCTGGGGATAACAGTGTTCCCCCAAAACCTACTGAGTCACCTATGTTAGACCTATGCTACCTGTAGGCTAATCTGACAGTTATGTTTATCATTCCCATACTACAAATAAACTGAGGCTTAGAGAGTACACGATACACAGCTAGGGAAGTGCTGATAACAACATTCAAACCCTGGCAGTGTAATTCAGACCCCCATGCTCATAACCTACATTTGTTGCAAAGAATTCTAAATTGAATGGGTTATTTCTTTACCACTTGATTCCTAAATGGATTTGGGTGGATTGTACTGATGTATTTATTTTATTATTCATAAAATGGAAATGATAGCTATTTACTGGACAGGTTTCTTTCAAAATATGTTAAAGCTTTAAAGCATTTTCTCAAAAATATGTACCTTTGTTGAAATTAAATATAGCATTTTTAAACTACGAACTTCAAAGAGAATGTGAGGAATTCAACTAAATGTTCTAAAATTCTCTCTTTTTTTTTAAATAAGGAGTAATGAGGAAGTTTTTTCACCAAAAACTTGGAAATAATTTTATGTTTTCCTGATTATTTATAGGAAATGCTGCTAATCTTGCCCATTTCCTCAAATTATTTTTGTAATGAAGGACAGAATAAAATGTATAAGTTAATGCTTATTTTAAAGGCAAATATTATGCCTAGCAAAATTTCAAAAAGTTACTTTATATGGCACAAAAATGACAAAACACATAAAACAATAAAAATTCAGGGAATTAACAGCACTCAAAAGTACATTTTAAAATGATATTGAGTAGAGGGAATATTTTGAGATTTTAAAACAATTCTATATGCTGACTGCTGAACAAATATATAGAGATGTTTTCTCTATATATCATATCTAAAGTCATGTATATCATTTGTGTGTGTGCATGCCCGTGTGTACACAGTGAGAATCTCTACTCTTAAGTAAAAGGAGGAAAAACATAATTTTTGAAAATAAGAAATATCAAAGACAAATATTTAAGAGTAGATGTACTAAAGATTCTTCACCAATAAATCTTTTTAATCTTATCTAAGATTTTAATATATAGATTTTTTTCAAGTAAGGTGGTGATGTTTATTTTATTAATACATTTCATAATTTATATATACTTTATGCAGGTACATATACATATGGATGTTTATAAATACTATTTTCCATGTCACAACTATTTTAAGTGAATCAATTCAGTTTCAAAAGAGGAGAAGCAGGTTCTACACAATTAACACATTTTTTTCCCCGCAAATGTATGTTTGAGCATCTTGCAGTATTGTTCCTCCAATCTCCATATTTTGTACATGAATATTGCTATGACAATTTCAAGAAAAAATATTTTGTTTTAAAAATGTGTAAAAGTATTATGCTCTATTTATCTACACAAACTATTGAAGGCAATTGCCTAGGAGAATGGAATCATTTAAAATAACCACTGTGCTTAAACCAGATATGCCTAGGTGGCTCAGTTGGTTAAATGTCTGACGTTGGCTCAGATTATGATCTCAGGGTCCTGGGATTAAGCCCATATAGGGCTCTGTACTCAGCGACAAGTCTGCTTCTCCCTCTACCTCTGTCCCTCCCCCTGCTTGTGCTTGCTCTCTCTCTCTCTCTCAAATAAATAAAATCTTTTAAAAAATAAAATAAAATAACCACTGTGCTTAAACCAAATATATATTTTTTTCTTAAACTTAGATCTCAATTTTCTTCTGTCTCTGAAGATATATCATGTGGCCTCCGATACTGAGGAAACTAAATGTGTTTATGAGTTTTCATTATTATTTTGTACTGATGAAAGGCTTAGCAGGAAGTTTAACTTGCTATTAAAATAAAACTACAAAACTTTTTGTTAAAAAATAAAACAATAAAAATGGAATGCTGTGTTTTCAGTGCAAATGGTTAGGCTTCTCATTAGCCACTCATTTTTACTCATTTTCAAAAGAATGAAATAATGACTAGCAGTATTCACTATTCGGTGTTTCATCAAGAATGATAATGGTTGGGTGGGGGGGATGCAGTGCCTGGGTGATAGACATTGGGGAGGGTATGTACTATGGTGAGTGCTGTGAATTGTGCAAGACTGTTGAATCACAGACCTGTACCCCTGAAACAAATAATACATTATATGTTAAAAAAAGAAAGAAGAAGAAGAAGAAGATAGCAGGAGGGGAAGAATGAAGGGGGGAAATCGGAGGAGGAGATGAACCATGAGAGACTATGGATTCTGAAAAACAAACTGAGGGTTCTAGAGGGGAGGGGGGTGGGGGGATGGGTTAGCCTGGTGATGGGTATTGAGGAGGGCACGTTCTGCATGGAGCACTGGGTGTTATACGCAAACAATGAATCATGGAACACTACATCAAAAACTAATGATGTATGGTGACTGACATAACATAATAATAAAAAAAAGAATGATAACAGTTTATGTAATTTTTGCTTCACATCTGGGTAGTAGTAATCATGCATTATATTTTTATTAATAAATACGTTATTCATAAATGAATCTAAAAGAAAAGCATGTCTTCATAAAATTCTTAAGTAGCTGATAAAATGGAAAGTCTTCTTGACAAGCAACCTCATATGGGATTTTTCTAAATGTGTCCTTTGAAAAACATATTCTGCTGGTGCTTACAACTCTTTTTTGATCCATGGTGTCTTTCTTTTAATGCACATCACAACAAGTCATACCACACACCTGTTGCTTTTTTGTATCTCCTTTTTTATAAATTTAATGCCACAAACCAATTAATGTCTGTGTCCAATATGGAGTTACTTGGGGATGAGGGAATTCTAGAAAACATCTGATTAGTTAGCTCCCTCCTACCTGAAAGGTATGACATCCCTTGGAAACTCCCATGTCACTGCTGAGGCACTTCGGCCCCAGTGATTACAAAACTAGTTTTACTGGATGACTTGATTTGGTTATTCTTTCAGACAGCATCCTGTCTCCCTATGCTGCATATTCTTGCTACTGCATTCAGTGCTTTCAATGAAAGGACGAAAGATGCCTGAGAAACATTCAGATTATTTTATTTTACAAATGAAGGAAAAGACATACAATTTTTACATTATGAAATATGTATCGTATATCCTTTTTATAAAAACACCTCAGATATTTTCTTATTTCAGAATTACTGTTACAATTCGTGTGTTGATGAAAAGAATTGAGATATTCAGTCATTTGCCACAAGAACAATCTTCGATTATGCTTTTGCAAATTGTGTGAAAATAACAACAAAAATAATAAAACTTTATAAAACAATAATTTTAATATGTTATCATTTCAGAGTTAATAGTTTCTTTAGCTTTGGCTTTTATCCCTCAAACTGAAGCAATGAAGAATTTTGTTGATATGCTATTAAAAAAAAGAGAGAGCGAGAGAGAGAGATTGCAGAAATCACTAGTGTCATCTATTGGTGAAACTGAAAAATACAAGATAACCTAGAATTGGATTTCTTTAAAAAAAAAAACTGTTTATCATTCTTATAAGATCTACCGAAGAAGCGTCTGTGGGATTATGAGGCTAACAGGTTGTTTTGTGTCTCATTTTATCATTTCTTCTCATTGAAAAAAAATTTGTACTCTTTTAAGTCATGGTTAAGGAATGGTAAAATTGTTTTTGCAAAATAAGTTACAAATGTGAGGCTGTCTTAGATAAATGGATATATATTTTTACAGTAAATAGAGATGCTACTGCAAAATGACATAATAACAATACCTCCCTCCCCTTTCTACTACCAGCTGTATTGATACAGTGGGGATGCCTTGAACTTGGGCAAAGTAACATTAAGTACATTAAGTTTAGATTATGGGATGAAGAAAATTCAAAAATTTCTTTCAATTGAGCATTAATTCCTATTGCCCCAAACGATCTACCTCTTATCAATTCCCTTCTTTCAAAAAATCCTACATGAATGAAATAGCAGTGATATAAAAATACAAAAAGCAAAGAGTCCCCAAGAAAACAAAACCAATGCTTCCTATTAGAAGCTTCAAAAAGAGCTATAGTGGGGGAGGGCAGAGAAAGAGACACAACCAGAACTGCTCCTTTCTGATGTACCAGGGGACTTATATCCTTGCCCCTTAACGTGGTCTCCAAACAGTATCACTGACAACTACTAGAGCTGTTGTTAAAAATGCAGAATCTCAAGCCCCACTGAGCCCCTACTGCATCAGAGTCAATATTTAAATAAGATCCTCGGGGCGGGCTCCTGGGTGGCTCAGTCCTTAAGCATCTGCCTTCCGCTCAGGTCATGATCCCAGGTTTCTGGGACTGAGCCCCGCATCTGGCTCCCTGATCCGCAGGAAGCCTGCTTCTCCCTCTCCCACTCCCCCTGCTTGTGTTCCCTCTCTTGCTGTCTCTCTCTCTGTCAAATAAATAAATAAAATCTTAAAAAAATAAAAAATAAGTAAGATCCTCAGGTAATTTATAAGAATGTTAATCAGGGATCTCATCACTTACTCTGTTGAAGTCTCACCATGCCATTAGGTAAACACTTCTACCCTCATTTTACTGATTAAGAAATAGATCCTCAGAGAATTTCTTCCCACTTACCTGTGTGTCCCAAATACAGCCAGTTGCCAGGAAAACAGGGAGACTTTATTAGTGTACTTATCAGAAATGACATTTACCAGAAATTTTTGTTTGCTAAACTAATCACTTTTTATTTGGTCTTTATCATTTATTTGTGAACATCTTTTCCTCCTATTACAAAGAATAGAGGCTGTTTTATGCATCTGTATTCCCAGCCCCAGATTTGTTATGCTAAAAATATTTAACAATTTGAGAGTATATATGTGTGTAATTGTATCAATATTCTCTGTAGCTTTGGGCAAATTTCTCAACTTCTATTAGTTGCAGAGTCATTATCCATAAATAATAATCTGGTAGCAGAATAGCAGTTCTCAGTTCTAAAGGACCTTCAGCCCTTTTAGAGAAAAAGATACTTCATAATGCCTCCTTTATTATCCTGAAATTAAATCCATACACAATATTTGTCTATCTCTACACAAAATCTGGGAAAATGGAAAAGTTATATAATACTCTACATTGATATAATGAAGAAACAAAAGGAAATCAATTGATGAAATAATATATTTACCATTGTGTAATTGCATTAGTATGACTACACTAGATGATAAAATACAACAGTCAACCTGTTTCCAACTAATCCACCAGAATTACCATGAATTTTGTAGCCACAAATGCAGGCAAGTAGTTGCTTTGGAGGCTTATGTATTAGTGATGTGATTTCAATCCCAAATTGTAAACAACCCTTAGTGAAATTATGAGGAAAGCAAATTGATTTATTGAGATGATATAACTTGAACAATTCAGACAAAAAAACATATTAAACTGACTGGACCAAACCTTAGTCGTGCTTCTCTCTGCCACCTACAGGCCCCTGGACTTTGAGTCACCCTTGCATTTAAGCAAGGATAGGAACAGGGAACAAACCCTCCTTCAAGATACCTCCCCCAAATCCACTGATCTCCAGGGAAACACTCCCTGATTAACTGCTCTATCATACCACCTGCTCATTCCACTCCCCCTCTCCTAGCTTCTTCCAGCTTCATTTACTCCTCTTTATAAAATAAGGGCCATTCTGCCTGATTTTTGAGATTTGCAATAATCCTCCTCCTCCTATTACAATAGTCTTTTCAAATAAAAGCTCTCTCTTTACCTAAGTCTGAATTTTTTTTTGACACAGTTCTAGAAATTCAGAAAGGTATGTGGCTAGGGAAGATAACTGTCCTTGAAAGGACCTCACACTGTGGTCATTTTTCATAGGCCTCTTCTGACATTGTTAAAAGCATCCTTCATAACTGAATTTTAATGAATTTTCAGGAAAAGAGGAGTAAAATACAATAGGCCACACAGTTCCTATCCCAGAGCTTAGCACTTGGGGCTAGAGTCTAATTGGCAGGTTTGAATGCAAAATATTTTGTGTTTAAAAGTAAAGCAGAATTATATAAAAAGCTCAGGTGATTATGAACAGATTTTTGAAAGCGTGTGAGATATGAAAAGCTCTTTTCATTGTGTAAGACTTTTCCATGCCCTGTGATCTATAGTAATGCTGGCTACCAAATGCCATTAGTATCCCCAGTCATTGTAATGACCAACCCAGTTCCACCAAATTCCAAAATTCTGCCTAGAAAACCATCCTGCCCCAATGAAAAGCACTGCACTAGAAGATATTTCTAGATAGATAGAAGATTCTTTCTTGCTTGGAAAAATTTTAGAAGTCTAAATCATTGTAAAGAATAGGTACAACAATGGTCTGTGTGCAACAATGTATGCCTTTCATTAGTCTAAACCAATAAATCCCTGAAATACAGGGATGTGTGTGTATGTGTATATATACCGCACCTCACTCCAGAAACAGTTCAAGAAGTAACACTTTTTTTAATCCTTTGATACATTTCCAAGGCTGGTGGATAAACAAGTCAACATAATCACTTTTTTAAAAATAGGAAATTTAATCCTTTTAAAGGCCATAGATGTCTAAATTGTATAATTAATTTTATTCTAAATGTATTACAAGAGTGTATTATATACAGAAAAGGTCGAGTAATTAACATTAAGGGAAATCATTTGATGCTGTTCCCATTCATTTAGTCAGTCACTCAGGTCGGTCAGTCACTCTAAAGATAATTGAATACTGATGCAAACAATATAGTCCTAAATAAGCTGGGAAATGCTCATGAAACTTAGATTTCGTTGGGAGGACAAAGGTAAATAAAGGCAAACACACACACAAAAATAAAACCGTCAAAAAGACACATAAAAGAATAACAAATGCTAAGGAGACAAATGAAATGGAGCCATGCTGCAGAACAGTCAGCTTGCGGTTGCAGGTGGAGTGGCTAGAAGAAGCCTTTCTAATAATATACCACATAAGATACATCTGAATATCAGGAAAGAAGCAGATGTGTGAAGATTATGAAGAAAAGCTGGTCAGGCAAGGTGGACAGATTGTGCAGTGTCCAGGCAGAAAGAAAGAAGTTACCCATGTAACTAGGACTTGGTGGGCAAGGAGGGCGGGTTACAGGAAGTCAGAGAGATAGGCAGGGCTCAGATTGGAGGTTACTTAAAAGTCATGCGTTTGTAAAAACCTAGCACTCTACATTACTCAGAAAGCTCTGAAAAGAGGTGGTGTAGCTCATCCACCCATGCATCCCTACATCCATTCATGCACCCGTGCATGCATTTATCTATTCATCGTGCATCCGTGCATGCTATCTGCCCATCCATCTGTCCATGCATCCATGCATCTATTTGCTCATAAACATTTATCACATTCTACGCTGTTTGTTGGTTTCTTTTAAATCATGAATATAAAGTCCCAATCACTGACTGCAAAGAACTCATGGTCCAATGGAAAAGAGTTTACTTTGTAATTAAGAGAGAATCAGAGCCCCTACTTCTTTTTTGTTTGGTTTGGTTTTAAAGATGTTATTGATTTATTTGACAGAGAGAGAGGGCGAGCACAAGCAGAAGGAACGGCAGAGGGAGAGGGAGAAGCAGCCTCCCCGTGGAGCATGGGGCTCAATCCCAGGACCCTGGGACCATGACTGGAGCTGAAAGTTAGATGCTCAGACAACTGAGCCACCCAGGCGCCCCAGGGCTTCTCCTTCTGTCACTATGTTGCCTGCTGGGAGTTTTACCCAGGTGAGTTGTCAGCCCCTCGCAGTCACATACTAATGACTGTGCTGTCTGACAACAATCACGCCCTTATCTTCGGATAACTCACAAGATAAAGCCTGTGACTGCCGCATCAAAGCCAACTAATGTGCCTCACTCACTTTATGAGAACACATGCCTTTGGATATAGCTTTAGACGGGGACACTGGTGGTGACGATAAATAGATGTATTACATTGTCTGCCTAAGTGTACAGATACACAAATAGATAAATTCAATTGGGAAAAGGGCAGGCCTTGGGATATCAGCACCTCATCCCTGAGAAAGCTGATTGCTAGTGCCTTGACAGAAGGAACCTATTTATTTGTTATTGTCTTTTTAAAATTTTTTTTAAAGATTTTATTTATTTATTTGAGAGAGAAAAAGAACATGAGAGGGGGGAGGGTCAGAGGGAGAAGCAGACTCCCCGCCGAGCAGGGAGCCCGATGCGGGACTCGATCCCGGGACTCCAGGATCATGACCTGAGCCGAAGGCAGTCGCTTAACCAGCTGAGCCACCCAGGTGCCCGGAACCTATTTACTTGTAACAAGGACCATGCAAGGCTGATTTGACAACTTCTGAAGTAAATATTTTAAAACCGTAACAGAAGAAACTACTTCACCTCGAGTCCTTGTAAACCAAGGGAAGCTTGTCATATGACATTTTCCCCTCAGTGACTTTATGTTGTAGTTCCCCTAAAGGCACAAAGTATTAACTAGATTTGATGGCTTTATTATTTAGATTCTATTTTGAGGAAGACAAATGGGGGGTGGGGGGAGAGAGTGAACTACACAGCATGCTCATTAACAGATAGATTTTTCTAACTGTTTCCTAAATGGAATTTCTGGTTCATCTAACCTCTATTTTATTGCCACCCGTATTTGCTGGAAAAAGGTTGAGGGCTTAGCATGATATCTTAACTGTGATGATTCTGCTGTAGAGAAAAAGTTAAAATGTCTTTAGCTGAGGAATGGAGAAGAGATTCACTAAAGATATCTTGCTGTGCAAATACAGAAATGTCTCACCCTATTCTTCCCCATCTTCTTATAGAAAAAAAGAACAATCTCCTCAAACCTTCACCTCTAAAAATTGCCACTGTGTTATAAAATCCCATAGAAATGATGTAGTTGACTCTTTCACTCAGGGTCAGTTCAGAAATGCTGGTATCTAAATAATAATACAGTTTAGGCTCCCTGTACTTAGAAACGAAACAGCTAGGATTTACTCCCCCCCCCCCCCCCCGCAGTGTTCCTGAGATAAATCTTTCCAAGAGAATCAAGCTGTTGTTAAAAGCATGTCACCATTTTGGCTGGCTTGAGAGTTTAACAGCCTAAGGTCAGAGTTAAATGAAAGATTGTTTGTGGGGGACGAGGTGTGGTAAGGAAAACTGGTTCCTGAATCCTGTCAGAGTGGACATCCTCTGTACCACAGAAACATTTTGGGGCTGAGGTATGTTCATCTAAACCAAGTTTGAAAGGCTTTTATCATTTGAAACTAAAAGATTTCAACTAGAATACAACTCAAATAATTAGGCTTCAAAACTTACCTTCTTCTTAATGGCCAGTCGTGCACTTTACCTGAAGTACACGTGCATTGAAATACTAAATAAATAATTACGATAGTGTTCTTTAAAGTTAGTTAAGTCATGTCATCAAATTTTATTTAATATGTATGTATAATATATGTAATATGTATAAGGCTCTAATAGTGAGAATAGGAAGGTTAATAAGATGTCCTTGAGCTTGTAAATGGGGGTGAAATTCCTGGCAGTACCTTTCTCTAGTATTGTGATGCACAACATACAAGTATCTATGGAGAATGAGAAGATAAGACAGTGAATGTATGGGGTCACAGTAGTCATGATTTTAACTGGTGCCTTCAGTCACATTCAGAGTCAGAGAAACATCCCAAGAGTTTTCAAGACTGTAATAAACCAAGTTCTCTGAGAAGAGTCTGAAGTGAAATGATGTGATAAGTTCCTCACTTATATAGACCTGTCCTTGGAGAAATCCAATTTCAAATACTTGGGAAGCTATCCAAAGAAAACAGTCCAATAACATACCAGGAAATCTATAAATCCAAGATGTTAAATGTCAACCCACTGTTAGTTGGATATAAAAGCTTGGCAATTAATCTCTAGAGACAACAGTTGCCATGTATTGGAAAATGCTTATGGAGTGGAGTTGTTAATCAGATGTATTTGGCAGATAGGACGTGTTAGATTAACTAAAGAGCTGTTAAAAATTATCAGAGCACCATGCTCCACTCAGGTTTATTAGCTTTCTTACCGGGACACAGGGGGTCTAGTCTAAAAGAGAAAAAAGAAAAAAATGGCCTTAGAATGTGGGAATTTCTAGCATTCCATGATTAGTCATAGAGATTTGATTAGAGAAATATCTAAAGAAAACCAAATTGTCACTTCAGTACTCATGGAGGTACATTAGTTTGGTGCCATTCTACATCACAGACTGCTCCCAGACCTCTCTAAAGAAGGAACTATTCTTGATTCACAAGACAGAATCCTCAGGCCAGCATTCAAGTTCCATCTAACCACTCACTGTGTAATTTTGGACAAACCATTTAACTTCTTTGAGCTTGTTTCTTTATCTGTAGAATGAAAAAAAAAAAAATCACACTAACAGCACCAAGAAAAATAATTGTAATTTATCTCAAAAATATTTTGGGTACTGAGCCAAATGAAATAAATTAACATGTTTACTAAATTACTAGTTCTCTGCAGGAGGTAGTTATCATATTTAACGTCCTGTCTCCTACATTTCTTCACATTTGATCATCACCACAAACACGTGCCCACTGGTTCATCTCTAATGTGGCTTCTTCTCCATCCTCATGCCCAAGCAGCCCTGCTCCCCTTCCACACAAAATCAACCCATGCTCTGAACCAAACGCCACTGGCTTTAAAATAAAACTTATCTACAATTTCTTTGACAGCTTTACATAATGCCCTTTCCCCTCTTCCTTCATTAAAAGAGCCCTTTTGTAAAATAAATAAGTAAAAGAAACCTTTTATTTAAGAACATATCTTTTTTTTCTTTTCTCCTCCTTCATTAGACCCAAAACAAGGCAAGAATTTTTCTTGCCTCTCCTCCCTCCTCTACTTACTTGCTCAGGAAAAAAATGCACTTTATAGGTTTTTAACTCTTCTGAGCTTCTTCTCAATTGGTAAAATATATCATGGCGCTTGGGGATGATTACATTAGGTAGGATTCGGATGGTTCTCCTTTGCCGCTGCTCCTCCCATCCAGCGTCTAACTCTGACCTGGGACTGAGCTCTGTCAAAAGCTTCAGCTGGGCTCCCTGGCCCACAGGCTTCTGGGTGGGTTTGGCAGGACACGGGAGGGTTTCTCTCCACTCACACCTGAGCTGCCCCTCCCTTACCACTTCCCTGACAGTAGCAGTGTTTCTCTATGGCTCCAGTCTCTGCCTGGTACCCCTTTTTTACAATCTTCAACTGGACTCCCCACCCCTTCAGGCCTGAGTGGTATCAGCTTCTCATTTTTTATTTTTGTTAGACTTTCAATACTTCACCAACTGCTAATGATTCCCATAACCCTTCCCACACTCTGTAAAAATGTTCATTTTTAAATTCTCTTCAATTAAGCCCTTTTAATTAAGCCATCTTTTTTTCTGCCAGTGTTGATTGATGCGTAAAGCATTTAATACAGTGCCTGTCACATAGCCAGCATTCAGGAAATATTGACTTTTTATGTGTAACAAAATAATATATAAAATGATGAAATGATTAGTTTATTATTATTAATAATCAGTCAATATATACACTCCTGAGCAACAACCCTAAATTAGTGTGTCTATTCCAAGACTTCCAAAGACAAAGAGCTCTGTAAAACTTCATAAAGACCCCCTAGTTTAAGTAGTTTGCCAATAAACATAATAGGATCAAACTTGTCAGTTTTTTTTAAATTGAATTCAGTGTTGCAGCTCCTGTTTTAATTAGGGAATTTTCTGTTTTGTTTTGTTTCATTAAGCTGAGTTTTGAGTTCTTTTATTTTGTCTGGTTTTGTTTTTGATGTAAACAATTTTAGTTGAAAAGACCCCTCAAGTTGCATGTGGTGGATTAAAGGCAATTTGAAAAGCAACAGAAAGGAACTGGGATTTTAAGTGTATTTTTACAGTTGAAAAGCATTTGCATGAAATCCTGTCTCTCTCTTTTATAATGCTGTGACCTTCCATGACAAAACCACTATCTTATTTGAGAATCATGTGATAAATAAGAATAATATGCACTCAACCCAAATCACTGAGTTGCTGTGAATAGCAGTTGAGTTAACATAGGTACAAAAACTCTATTTGTGTAAAGTAATTCAGTTACAAATATTAACTGAGCACCCATGTTATAGGCCAGATGCTCTAAGGTTTTGAGAGGATAAAGATGAGTTGGCCCAATCCCTGTTGGCGGTGGGCAACAGTGGGGGTTGGCCCCGGGGTGGGGGTTGGCCCCGGGGTGGGGGCAATTAGTCAATAACATGCATTCATTTTCTGAAGCTTATTTAACAAAGCACCACAAACTGGCTTAAACAACAGGAACTTATTTTCTCACAGTTCTGGAGGATAGAAGTTTGAGGTCAGGGTATCATCGAGGCTGGTTCTTTCTGAGGCTGTGAGGGTAAGATCTCTTCCAGGCCCTTCTTCTTAGATGGTTGTTTTTCCTCCATGTCACATTAAATTGCCTTCCTTCTAGATGTGTCTCTGTCCAAATTTCCCCATTTTTTACAAGGGCACTAGTCATATTGGGGTCCATCCTAATAACCTCTTAACTTATTTACCTCTAAAAGACTACCTTCCAAACAAGGTCACACTCGGACATACAGGGGGTTAGGGCTTCAATATATAAGTTGTGGGGGTGGGGCACAATTCAGCATATAACATAATAACTACAGAGTGACCATATGCTGTGATAGAGGAAAGCACAGGGTACTTGGAGAGACTCAAGGTAAGATGTTGACCTGAAATTATTAAAATTGTCTTAAGCCTCATTTTTTAATTTCTGTATTTAATTAGGTCTAAGTCATCTTGTGTTTTCTCAATATCCAGGGCTTTTCTGAATTAATCTAACAAATATACAATCAATTCATTAATCTATAAGTCATTACATTATTTCCTTTCCAAGTATTTCAATGGGACTGAGGCCAGGATTCAAATCCCTGTTAAGGCACTAACTAGCTAGGTGACCTTGAGCAAACTATTTAACTGCTCTGGGCCTCTGTTTTTCTCCTATGAAGCAAGGGTTCAGGTAGTAAGCTTACTAAGATATCTTTTAAACCCTTATATTCTGAGGTTCTAATTTATTGTATGGATGCTGCTGCATACCAACAAAGACCCCTTTCTTTTTGAAGAGTTCAGCTCTACTAAATTGGGTAATAAATTTACCAAATTCTATATTTAAAAATGCACAGGTTGAGTATTTACTTGATTCATTTAGAGATGAAACATTAATATGAAATATTTAATCTTCTGGGAGGAGACATTCAATTAGAGTGTTCAGAGTTTCGACTTTTAATATCATGGCTCTGCTTAAGTGAAAAACAAAGTGGATACTTAGTTACGTTAACTTAGGGCCTTCAAATACATCTACCATTTTATTTGGATACTTTAGGCAGAAATTTATTTCCCAGAACTATCTGGTACTTTGCTTTGATTTTCTACTTTATGGTATGTATTTGTTCTTGAAGGGGTCCAGAATACGCCACTGTGGCCTAAGGATTATTTTGAGCTGAAGGCATTAGAGATTCAACAGATATAGGAAGAGGCTTCCGTGTACTCACCTTATCTGCCTAAAAGCAGAGACTTATAGAAAAATTCAACTGTCATAAATAAAACCTCCCTTAAGGAAGGATTCCCATACCAAGGAAAAAGAGTGACTCCTGTCACTGGGGATGAGACACTGCATAAACAGACTTTATTAAAACAAGACTGCCTTCCATTAGTTCCCCCTGTATATTTCTCAGTCATTCTCTGCCATTTATTTTCCCTTGAAATCCTAACCCTCTCCCCTTGTTAAGCTGGTATATAAGACCCAAATTCAAACTGCTTCTATGAGTTAGAGTTTGTGTTCTTCTTGAGAGGTGCACCTAAGTGAATAAACTTTGTCTTTTCTCTTGCTAATCTGTCCTTTGTCAGTTTAATTTGCAAGCAACCCCCCCACCAAACCATAACCAATTATAAGAGAGGGTAGAGGAAAAGCATTTTCTCCCCAATATTCTCTGCATCAAACTGACAATTTTGGAAGTATTTGACAGATAAATATATTTAATTAGTTAATCTAACGGCTAGAGTGGGGACAGTTCAAAGTCATGCTTTTAAAAGTAGAAGGATGCACAGTCCTCATATTGGTTATTTGAGAGACTATTACAGAAAAAGAAATGTTGCCTATCTTAGCAAAACAAGTGTGAGTCATGAACATCAGAGCACATTCTTCTTGACCACAACTCTGAGATGTTCCCTGAAGAAATACCGCTGGTGCAGAGTTACAGTGATAACAAATCAGCATCTTCAGTGGAGTAGGGCAATGCTGCCTTGGGGAGCACTCCCTTCTGATGATAATTCCACACATTACACTGAAAAATATATTAGCATTCCAGTGGGTTCAGTGATATAGGTGTTCAAATGTCCCCCTACTGTGAGTCGGCATAATGCCCTTAGAAACACAAGTTACATCCCCAGCTTGCGTTAACTCACACCAAATTGTACATTTGGAGAATCCAATTTCTTTCAGAATTCGAAGAAGCAAAAGGAAATGTGACTACCTGATGAAAATCATGCTGAGTAATAAAATAGCAACTCCCTATATAAAGCTTGTGTGTGGAATAGTTTTGCAAGTTAGCAGTATGGATGGGGGCTCTCTGAGGGGCTAGATATTAATACAGAGATGGTTATGAGTGAGACAGACTGATCAAGTAGAGCCTGAGTGAAGGTCACTGGAGGGGGAGTTTCATTTGCCAGGTGCACTTGGTGAGACCTGAAACTTCAGTGGGGACCAGGCTAAGACGTATTCTGTCAAATTTTCCTCAACAATCTCTTCAGATATGAGCTCGCCATTTATCCTTTCTTTCCACAGCCACCTTTGTAGGGGACTGCTGCTGCGTGTCAAGCACTATGCTAGGCACAGGAGACAGAGAAATGGGCAAAACAGACCTGGTTTCTGTTATCATGCAACTTTTCACATGTAGGGGGACAAGTGGAGTATGCCTGGAAAATGGAGGAGAATGTGGAATGGGTACAGGTGTGCGGAAACCTCATGAATGCAGACCCTAAAAGCTAGACCAGAAAATTACATTTCACACTGGAGTCAAAGGGATCTGTTGAGGGAATTTAAACACAAAGAAAGCATATCTTGTCCTGCATCTCAGAAGATCATTCCAGCAGGCCTAGTGAAGGGTGGATTCACGGATATATGGAAATAAAGAAAGGAAACCTCATTTAAAATGGAGCCGGGAAGTTAGGAAGGGGTTGCTGTCATGCACATACCACTCATGGAAGCCAGAACAACCAGCAGAAAGAAGAAAGATGGGGGTTATCTTTACAAGGGAGGACATTGATCACATAGGAATTTCATCTCCTACTTTTATCAAGAAGAAGGAAGATCCTTTCTGGCCTTAGCAACAAGGTACTAACTATGCTTGCAGGTAATGAGAAACCACTACAACAACCTCAAGGGAAGAACTCCTCTATTTTCCTGCAGCGAACTTTTGTTCAAAACAGTCCTCCCCAGGGGCACCTAGGTGTCTCAGTCGGTTAAGCGTCTGCCTTTGGCTCAGGGCATGATCCCAGGACCCTGGGATCCAGTCCCACATGGGGCTCAGGAGCCCGCTTCTCCCTCTACCCTTCCTCCCGCTTGTGTGCTCTCTCTCTCTCTCTCTCTGTGTCAAGTAAATAAATAAAATCTTAAAAAAAAAAAAAAAGTCCTCTCCAATCTCTTCCTGAAACTTAATAAAAGCTGGCTGGTCTCCTTGGACCTGCCAACCTCTATGTCCCCAATTGCAATTCCTCCACTACTCCCAAGTAAACTTGTTTTGCTAGTAAAAATAACTGGCTATTTTATTTTTAAGGTTGACAAACAAAGTAAAATAAAAATCCATAATTTTCTTCCATGGAAATTCAATTAATAATGGCTAATAATGGCATTTAACTTTTCTATGCCTTGATTTCCTCACATATGAAATAGGTCGGTTGTACTAGATCAGAGGCTGGCAAATGAGAGCTCTAGGGCCAAATTTGGTAGGCTGCCTGTTTTTGTTATTGGAATATGTCATGCTTATTCATTGTGCATGGTCTATGGCTATTTTTGCACTACAATGGAAGAGTTGAGTAGTGACAACAGAGACTATGTAGCCCACAAAGCCTAAAGTATTTACTATCTGGCCTTTGTAGAAAAAAAACAAAAAAACAAAAAAAGCCAACCCTGCACCAGATAATCAATTGGGTTTTTTCCAGTCATAATATTATTTGAGTTCAAATACTAAACTAAACATAACTACCTCTATAACCATGATCCACCTTTCTTTCTCAGGCATGCACTATTTCTAAAATAATAAATACACATATATAATAATTTGGGATGTTTCAGGTAACTGAATATATTGGTTAACTGAGAGTCACACATGCTTAAAATGTGGATTAGAAAATTTCAAATACTTGGAAGCTTAAAAAATACATTAAACCTTAAATCTAGACTTACTTGAGTTTAATATCTGAGGGTACAAATTATTTTGGGTGAGGTGAAATAATGAATATTTAGTATAACATACTAGAAAATAGAATATGTAAGACCAAAGGATCGAATATAGCATAAGAATGATACCTTAGACATGATTTACTAAATCAGTCCCTGACATCTCCTTTTCTAATTACCACTCATTTAACTTCTAAACATGTTGATGTTTTAATTGCTTGTATGACAGCGAATGTGATGACCAGACACACCTTTACAGAGCCATTGAAGGATAGCAGAATTGCTTAGGGACCTCTTCCTCTCAGGGACTCACAGTTTATTGCTATTAATAATGGAAATACATCATATTTATATAACATCTTTCCTTGGAAGAACTCATTAGATCATTTATTCTTTCAAATTTTTACTTAAAGTTTCATGGCTCGTACTTATATCAAAAGTTCTTAGAAATACGGAGAAACAGATCATTTTTAGCTATGTTTTATCTGTGGGGAAATTAAAGGCCAGAAACCACCATTTATTTTATTTTGCTTCTTTTTCTTTCTTATTTTTGTCACGTAGTGACAGAACTAGTTAAGCGCGGTGTATTCAGAAATGAGATCATTTAGACTGGGATCTACCTCCTAAACTAGAACTGAAATGACATTTCCTTAGTTGGATTAAGACAGTAAATGTTGAGATTAGAAAGCTGGCTTCCTTTCTGATTTACATGAAATTCTGAAGCTCTCCAAGACAATTTCTGATAAGAGAAAGATGGATACAATGCCCATGTAGGTAAATCCCAGGGGTATTCCAATGAGTGAGAACATAATGGTTCTAGTAACAAAATCTCAAAGCTTTATTGATTTGCCTGCTTCAATACTATGCTTTGCTGGGAATAAATTTTTTCCTTTATGACCACTCAAGTCCTATAGGTTATTCTGAGCTTAGTTCAAATCTTTCCCTTTCCCTGAAGCACTACCAAGCCCCCCAGTCCTACATAGTTTTCAGGCTGATCTAGATAATGTTAGCAAGCATTGAGTGTTTACTATGCTCCAGGCAATATATTATCTGATTCTAACAGCAATCCTAGGAAAGGAACTATTAATTTTATTATCCCTATTTCATAGGTGAGAAGATTGACCTTGTACAGTGCAGGAGAGGAAAAAAAATGATTTTCCCTCTACTCTTCTAGGGTCTTGGCAGACACCCTCCCCCCCAGTAAAAAACAGATTAACAGGAGAGAAGCAAACACGTTTAATAACATGTATACCTCTCCTACGTGAGAGAGATACCCAGGAAAACTGAGTAACTCTCAGAAATGGCACAAGCCATCACCTTAAACACCACCTCCAGCTAGAGACAAAGTGAGATGTTGGAGGGGTTATGAGAGGTTTCCAGGAAAAACACAACAAACAAGGGTATGCAGATATGTCAATGCCTTTTCCATGGATAAGAGTTTCTAGAGATTTAGTCCTCCTCCTCTTCCTGGTACAGAGAGACACCCTAATAAATGGAGATTTCCCTTATAAATGTAAATGTCTTATAAAATGGTAACCTAAACTGTTTTCAGAGCTTTTTTCTATGTTTGTCATTTCTTAAAAATAATCAGCCTAAAATAATCTGTATAACAAAAAAAGGCATATTTTTTGGGGGGGGCAAATTCTGTTCCCCTTTACCAGTAAGTGGTAGATAAGGATTCAAACGCATGCACCCTGACTCCCAGGTCTCTACTAGCAGCTATTCTATTCTGCTTCCTAACTCATCCGTCCCTTATGCCCTGCTCATTTGATGTTTTGTAAATAACCTTATACGTTTATTGTAATTTAAATAAAGCATCTGTGCCTTTTCTCCCCCAATAGTATGCCACTTGAGGATAGTGACTGCCTTATCAGTATCTGGAAGCTAGGTACATGTGTACAAATATCTCCCAAGCGATGTAAATAAATGAATGTGTGAGTACCAGTGTGCCTGTGTCAAAGTCAAACGCAAATGTCAGAGGTTTTACAAAAGTAATTACGAGTCTTAACCATCCTTAAAACTAGGAGTTTCTCCTCCCTTAAACACCGGCCTCCTGTTATGCTCATCCCTCCTCCAGAATTCTTTAAATTCTACCTACTGCCATAGATATTTGAATATGTTTTAGCTCCCTTTTTAACTTATTAGCTTCCTGAGCTTAGGATCAAAGTTTTTTTTTTTTTTTTTTGGTCTTTTATCTCTACTAGTTTTTAACAGACTGCCTTATATATGATCTGCAAAAACAAATCTCTGCCGGATAAATGAGAAAACATCAGTTGATTTTATGTGATTTGTTATTTTGTTGCTTTGGTGATGCAAGTCATAATCTTTACCTTAATGATCAGATCCTTTTCTTAATCTAGAAAGTGTTCCAGATTATGTAAGATCTAAAAGTCCAAATAACACTACAATTGGAGTTCTGCTTTTAATGCTTAACCTTGGGGCCTACAAAAAGGTATATCTAAGCCATGAATTTGACTAGTTTATGGCCGAATAGTAATATCCAACTGAGGTCACCTTGAGGTCAGGAACATTATCTTCTTCCTTTGGAATTCACATTATTATTATTTTTTTAAATTAAGTGACTCTGGATATAAAGAACACTTGGTCAGGTTTCACCACATAACACATTGTATCTACAAGAAGAAATGAATTTTTCAAACTGGTGACAGGCTACAGAACCATATGTCATTTTTCTTTTTGTTCAATTTATATGTAGACATGCTTTTCTTTCTTCTTTCTGTTTTATTTTTTAACTCTCTTCTGTCCTTTGCTTTCTGTATAGTCCTAAAAATTTTTGATGAACAATACTTATAATCCACAATCATAATTTTTATTAACATGTTTTCAGGCAGAGTTTAATTTTAATTACTCAAGCTACTCTGCTCTGACTTTCTAGTAAAGATAATTTAAGAAGGAATAGGGATGTGATGCCTCAGTACATTACTTTTTATTAAGTTTTGCAAAGAAGTGTGAAGATTATTAATTATCGGGTTTTTAAGGTGGGAAACAGAATTTTTTACATGTTCAAAAACATCTACAAAAATTATCTTCAGAACTCATACAATGCACTTTCTCTCCCAGTATTGATGAGGATCAGAGTGGATAACTCTGGAGTCAGGCTGTGGGCTCTACCAATTGTCCCATTAATAATAAAAGCTAACACTGATGGTGTACTTATTATGTTCTAGAATCATGTTTTACACAGATGACCTCATTTATTCTAGTTTATATGCAATAACTTGTTTAATTAAAGCAGAAATACCAGTAATAGAGGAAAAGAGTCACAAAGGAAATAAGAGTAGAGGTACCCAGACTTGTTGAACTCATGTTCTTACTTTGATCAGTGAGAATACTTGCATATACAAAAGTCATGGATGGTTAGAATTTTGCAGGAAGTCTGTGCAATAAACAAATTCAACTGCTTCATTTAAAAAATTAGAATCGGTTCACCCAGTTGAGGTGATTTGCCTAAACATATTAGCAGCTGCGTCTGTTAATCTAAGGCTTTCAAAAATCCACCTCAAAACTTCATGGATTGAATCAACCACACTCTGTTATATCTCATAATTGGGCAGTCAGTGCTAATTCATGGAACAATGCTTCTGCTTACTTTATATCTTCTGAGCCTGGAATGTTCGAGATGCTTCTTCATTCATATATGTGGTACCTCAGCCAGGATGGGTGGAACCACCAGGGGATTGTCAATCACTTCTTTTCTACTTCACCTTGTGTGTGGCCAGCCTGCACTTCCTCGCAACCTGGTATCTGGCTGCCAAGAGGGAAGACGCTGAAGCCCTGATCCTTTAAAAGGTAAGGGCTGAAACTGTCACTTTTGCTGCATTCTATTGGTTACAGCAAATCACCAGTCCAATCTAGACTGAGAGGAGGGGAGGAAGACTCCATTTTTGATATATACATCGGTCTGACATTAAAGAAAATAATAGTTACCATCCTTCTAGATTATCACAATAGTACAGCTGACAGGAGCCACATTCCCCATTCTATTTGGTTTTAGTTCTGTCTCGAAACTGTGCCTTTCCTCCTTGTATTTTCATAGCATTATACCTGTTGGAGAAGACAAATAGAGTTTCTGATCTCTTCCATGACCTGAATCCTTGCACGGATGCTTTGTTAGACCCATTATGCATACTACATAATTCTATGTTGATGTTTACTTACTCCTTAGTACTACTCCCTCTCCTTTCCAGACCACACTTTTTAAAGTTTTAAAATTTACCTATCTTAGAAGTAAAGGGTGAGACGGACCTTGGAGAAAACTTAAGTGAGTTATTATTTACTTAGAGTTTGCTATCTGCCATACTGCTTTGTGGAAACCTCACTACAAATGTGAGAGAGAGATATCGCATGATAGCTGAGGGCCAGAAAGTTGAGGTCACTTATCAAAGGCTACACACCAGAAGACAGAACGAGGAAAGGAATCCCAATCTCTCTATCTTCTGGACCATGGCCTTTTCACACGCCAGGGTGATAAGAAAGTGGAGGAAGTTTACCCTTTCAAGAAGTCTGGCAATAAAATGAAGAGAAGGGAAGGAATGTGGAGACAGGGAACAGAGAAAGGGAGAAAAGAGAAGGCAAGAAGAGGAGACGAGAGTAGGAGAGAGTAGAGAACGGGAGAGAGAGAGTCCTAGGGTTTAAAAATACTTTAAAAGGATGGTGTCTTGGGGATTAGGGAGGTTGATCACATCTGACAGCTAATTTGAGTCATTAGAGATTGAGAGATAAAATATTCAAATAAGAAACCGGTTCCTGGAGGGAGCAATATCCCAGAGGAAGCCAGAAGCACATGCTGCCTGGGAAGATGCTCCTAGGGCAGAACATGTTGGCCTTGGCAGTGAGGATGGGCATTTCCTCCTCAGACAGTGATGACAGAAGAGGATGACGGAAGGCCTGAGGACTTTGGGAGAGGAGAGGAGGAAAGCTGAGAGATTCTTTGAGTGATTAAAAATCTCATTGAACACCATTTCAGGGTAAGTAGTCAAGTGTTGACTAAAAAAGCAAATGATGTTACCAAAAGCAAAGAAAAGTTAAAGAAGATGTTTCTGTATTGCTCCTTAAAGAAAACTGGCATCTTTCAGAGAAAGGAAGAAAGAATAACCACAGCACAAGACACTTCACTTTTTAAAACCTCTAATCTTTAATTTTGAAATAACCCCTAATATCAGAAAAGGATGAGTAGTTAAATTAGAGCTTAATATTGTTGAGTGCTAAATTCTCCAATTATTTCCTGTCTTCTGAGATTTTCTAAGTAGAAGATTCAGTCTTCTCAATATTTAAAGCAATAAAACACATTCTGTAGATGATATTAACATCCTTTACTTAGAGTGCACTGAACAGGAAGAGGTCAAGTTCAAGAGAAAAAAAAAAAAAGGGTCCACAGATCTTCAATGTTAACCAAGCCTCTGCTGTCTTTCCAATGTTTGGCAATGCCTCAGCCTTTCTTAAAGAAAAATCTATGTAACGGGTTGTACAAGGCTTTGCTTTTCCTCTTTTCAAAAAAGTCTCTTTTTAAAAAGAGCTTAATAGGGGCGCCTGGGTGGCTCAGTTGTTAAGCGTCTGCCTCAGCTCAGGTCATGATCCCAGGGTCCTGGGATCGAGCCCCGCATCGGGCTCCCTGCTTGCCAGGAAGCCTGCTTCTCCCTCTCCCACTCCCCCTGCTTGTGTTCCTGCTCTTGCTGTCTCTCTGTCAAATAAATAAAAATCTTTAAAAAAAAAATTTTTTTTTTAATTTAAAAAGAGCTTAATATTTCATCAGGAAAGACCAAAAAACAAGCTTCAGGAAATTAGCCATAAAGGCATTAATGGGTCTCTATGAGAATGGCCTACAGCAAAACTGAAGAGATGTCATCCACTAATCTTAACATTAGCTGACATTAGTTTTGTAGTAGTTATTGCTAATATGAATCATGTGTAACAGATTAAATTATATTTATTTGCTATCTTTAAAATTCAAGGAGACGTTTTCTCCCTTTGATATATACACTAGACATCCATTCATACTAACCAAGCTTGTTGTTTCTCTCAAGAGTGGGCAAGAATCATGTAATCACGCATAAACCATTTTTAGTGGGAAGAAGGAGTCTCATACCTTTTTTATTCCTCAGGCCTAACTCTTTCTTTCATTTCAGCAAATTTGAACACCAACATTTTTTTTTTGGAAAATTAGTGAATGTCCTCCACTTTCTCAATCACCCTACAAGCTGCAAAATCATTATTGAGACTGTTGTGGGTATGTTCAGAATACATTTTCCTTGGTGTGAAAGAATTCAGGATAATATGACTAGTAGTTAAGGTCATGGAGTCTAGAACTACCCAGATATAAATGCCAGCATCACTACCTACTAGTTGTGTGATCCAGGACAAAATGATCGTTGTTGGTCTTACTTTCCTCAAGGAGAGATAATAGCAGAGCCTACTGCATCGTTGTCATGAAGGTTAAACGAAAGTCATTATCAGAACATCCAGTACTATACTTTTTGTTTTATTATTTTATTATCTCAAGCATAACAAAGTACTATCAAGTTTAATCTACAGTTTACTCTATGTGAAATAATATAGCTGACTGAAAAATAAAAATAACTTCCAGTTTGGTCTGCACAATGCCACGTAGCTCAAATGTCACTTCTCCGATGAGGCTTATCTTATTTAAAATTGTTACCTGGGGCACCTGTGTGGCTCAGTCGGTTAAGCGTCTGACTGTTGGTTTGGGCACAGGTCATAATCTCAGGGTCCTGGGACTGAGCCCCGCACTGGGCTCCTTGCTCAGCATGGAGTCTGCTTGTCCTTCCCCCTCTGCTCTTCCCCCTGCTCTCTCTCTCTCTAAAATAAATAAATAAGATCTTGGAAAGAATAAAAAATAAAATAAAATTGATATCTGTACTCCACCATCTTGACCCAGTACTTAAAAAATTCCCAATCTGTTCCATTTTTTTCTACAACACTTATTTCCTAACCTGTACTACTTATTTACTCTTTATATTTTCTCCTTCCACTAGCATATCAGCTCCTCAAGGACAGAGATTTATCTTAGTTTTATTCGCTAATACATCCCAAGTGCCAAGAATGGTGCCTGGGATATAGTAAATTCTGTATAAATATTTGTAGAGTGAAGGGAAGAATAAGAGAAGAAAGGATGGAAGCAAGTACAATAGTTCTTATCCAAAAAGGAAAAAAAAAAAAAAAGGGTGGGGGTGGAGAGGAAAAATGAGTGTATCTTATATAAGGTTTAAACCATTTTAAGGAAATAGTAACATAATGAAAATGTTCTTTCTCCATGAGTACTTCTTTAACCTTTTATAGCTTAAACTGTGACAATGAATTTAGAGTTTTTAATAGTAAGAACTTCTTCAACAGAAGAAAAAAATAGCTTTAATTATACATAAAAAATAAACATAAAATGGATGGCTTAAATAAGGCCAGGGGTGCTTGTTCTGACCCATTTTGCTGATGTATTTTTTTTTAATTTTATAGAAGCAGTTTTCTGTAAATAGGGGGCCACAGATAGCCAGTAATCATCTCCCTCAGAAGGAACCCATAGAACAAAAAGAGCTCTCTTTCTAGTCCCAGAGCTAATCAAAGCCTACCTAGAATCCATTATCTCTGATTCTTAGTTGAGGGCATAGTCAATCTTGCTTTTTCAGCTCAATTACAGATTGGTTGTCCCTCTTCAGGTAGCAAAATAAGATATTCAAATTATTTAATTAGCATTTGTATTGGATCCAGAGGTAGAACCACTCGGTAGTGGTGGGGGTGGGGGGGGATGGGCGGAGGCACAAAACAACCCAATGTCTAAACCTCCACCAAGAATCCCAATAACTGGGTGGGCCAAAGTCAAACATGTGCCTCATTTCATCATTTGCAAATTAGAAAGAAATTCATAAATATTCTAGGAAAATGGTGCACAGAACCAACAATTAGGAGAGGAGGGTTCTCTACTAAGGGTGATTAATTTATTCAGTTTCAGTAAATTATTATTATGTTATCTTCATGGGTGATAAAATCTAGATAGCATTTTTATGAAAATGATTTTGTGTGCTACTTTCTCTACCTTCTCTTTTTCATGCCCCACCTCTCCCCACCCATGCTATATATAAAAACATTATTTCCACCAATTACATAATTCTCATATATACATATATGCATATATATAGAGAGAGAGAGAGAGAGATATGGTGGGGGGTGGTATTTTCATGGCACACCACATAGTAGTCCAGATTCCAGATATTTAGGGTGACCATGCATCCCAGTTTGCCAGGGATAGCCCTACTGCATCAATATTCCCAGCATACTTATTAATAATACTCTTTTCTTTCTCAAAAGACTTGCAGTTTGGATGATGAATATTGGGATCACCCTAAAGATATTGTAGTCCAGACACCAAGAGGAGGAGAGAAAAAGTTTCAAAGAGGACACATCATAGTAAATCTATCTTCCAAGGCCACTGTGTAGTACTATTGTATACATTGGAGGATTCAAGACTAAAAGCAATATTCACTCAAGGAGACTCCCAGTCATCCATACCCTGATTTACATCATTGCTACATCCTGAAAATGTCATTCAATTCATAGGTCCCAAGATTTCACTAATATGTTTTTATATTAACCCTAAGATCCTTCTATCCAAAGCTACTTGAACATTACTAAACAAAAAAATCTTTTTTTTTTTTTTTAAAGATTTTATTTATTTGTTTGACAGAGAGAGAGACAGTGAGAGAAGGAACACAAGTAGGGGGAGAGGGAGAGGGAGAAGCAGGCTTCCCACCGAGCAGGGAGCCTGATGTGGGGCTCGATCCCAGGACTCTGGGATCATGACCTGAGCCGAAGGCAGACGCTTAATGACTGAGCCACCCAGGCGCCCCTAAACAAAAAAATCTTAATCAGGCATGACTTCCAACACTTGAATCAAGAGCTAATGTCCGTTTGCTCCATATCGCAACAAAATTATTTATCCATGTCCAAAGCACAAAATATATTCTTAAAAACATATTTGTAGGTATTTATATTATTATAATCATTTAAATATTGGTGAAAAATAAAAACTAACCTGTAATAAGGAAAATAAACCCATCAGTTGAACTCAAAAGATTTTAAAAATGTAAATAGACTATTTCCCCTATAGACTTTATGCCACTGGTCGGGGGACAGTTTTATAGATTTTCTGTAAGCCATCCCAGTTAAACTCCCTTCTCCTCATTTGATGATCTTTTTCCTTCTGTTGAAAAATCATAATCACCCCTCCCTTTGGTGGCATATTAAGACATAATGAACAAACTAAAAATTTGTTCAAATAAGGTGAACATGCAGGCATAATAAGATCAGTCTATTGATTGTTGTTTAGTTACTGTTTCACTCTCAGGCAACGGAGAAATGACAGATTGAGGGCTATGAAATCATCAGCTTGCAGGATCATGTCATTTAAATGGGAGGATTACACAAGGCCTGTGTCTGCAGAAAATGACACTCCTCTCAAATTATGATTCCAGCTACTCCAGGGGCAGAAATGACCATCATCAATATGAGAAAATGTTCAGGATCGCAGGAAATGCTGTCCTCCATTTCTCTTCCCTTCCGACACAGCTCTCTGCTCTCCAAAAGGAGATAGCTGAGTAGTTGCTGGATCGTTTCCTAATGATTAAAGATGCCGCTCGTGTTACACCATACGTTTTGTTGCTTGTAGGTTGGGGCTCTAATAAAAGAAAGATACCTCACTACAGGAGAAACATGTTTAGGCTATGCCCTTTTCCCAGAACCTGATTAAATCAGGAGGCTTAAAAGAGTTTTGCTTTTAAGATACAAGTAGTTTGAGCCCTATTGGCACTGAGTTTAAACACTACAAGCAAAATATTAGTTTTGGGTCTGTGGTGTATTCATAGCCCTGAGTGTCTCCAACAAGCTTATCTGGAGGATTCTGTTTATGTGAAAGAAATTGCTATGATCAATCACTGTGTAGTAAGGGATCAAACAAAATGCTGAATCGAGAAATGTTTTCCATTGGCCCTGTTCAGCAAGAGACAGGAACAGTACAAGTGAGCTGTTATATATTCTGCAAGAAAACTACAATTTATGTTCTAGATTTTTTTTTCCATTGTTGATATGAAACCTCGTGTTTCAGGATCATTTTTTTTTTCCAGCTCATATTATGTGGTCTCCACAGAGCAGAAGGCAACTTCAGTGCCCAACCTTGGCTGTTATGAGTATTTTAGAAGCTTGTATCTTTCTTGAAATAAAAGAAAACCTCTGAAATTCTCAATGTGCATTGCAGAAATGAATTCAATTTGTTTCTTCTCTAAAGTCACAAGAGGGTGGCCAAAATCATTATCATCACTTCATAAATACATTGAGAAATTGAGAGAACATGTGGGTTATAGGAAGCTATTCAAAGAAATAGCAACAAAGAGGAAATAATAATTGAGTCCTAATTTCCAGGTATGATGATGAATCATATGGCCATATGTCCTTTCAAAATTTATTTCCATGTATCTCTTTATGATTTCACAGGGTAGAGCAGGCATTTGAAATTGCAGTGATTAACTTGGGCTCTTTATGCAGGAATAGCAACAGGCAAACTTCTATTTATTAAAAAAAATTTTTTTTATTATGTTATGTTAGTCACCATGCAGTACATCTTTAGTTTTTTTTTTTTTTTAAAGATTTATTTATTTATTTGAGAGAGAGAATGAGAGAGAGCACATGAGAAGGGGGAGGGTCAGAGGGAGAAGCAGACTCCCTGCCGAGCAGGGAGCCTGATGCGGGACTCGATCCAGGGACTCCAGGATCATGACCTGAGCCGAAGGCAGTCGCTTAACCAACTGAGCCACCCAGGCGCCCGTACATCATTAGTTTTTGATGTAATGTCCCATGTTGCGTATAACACCCAGTGCTCCATGCAATACATGCCCTCCTTAATACCCATCACTAGGCTCACCCGTCCCCCAACCCCCTCCCCTCTAGAACCCTCAGTTTGCTTCTCAGAGTCCATAGTGTCTCATGGTTCATCTCCCCCTGGGTGGGAGGGGACAGGCAAACTTTTAATATTCTAATGTTATATTTGTCCTTTCCTTTTCTTCAGTTCCCAGCCCCCATTTAGTCAGATACTTATAAATTTGGAGGCAAGTATTACGTCCCCTCACTTTCTGATGCACCAATTAGACCTTGCAATGGTTTCCCTATCTGGTACTCTTCTGGTATATAAACTCACGCTTCTCCATTGTAAAAGCCACTGTTAAAAGATTCATTTTTAGAGCAATGCTCTGAATAGGTCCTTCAACTGCCTGAAAGTTTCATGAAACTTTTCCTATAGAATAAAAGTAAAACTTCTTATCTAAGCAGTCAGGGTCCTCCACCATCTGGGTGACGCTGAATTTTTTTTTTTTCTCCTTGAGTTTCCTTCCTCACTTCGTTTTTTTCTCTCTCTCTCTCTCTTTTTTTTTTTTTTTTGTTCTTTAATCAAACCCTACACTCCAGACAAATACTCTTTATCCTGTAATTTTACTAACTTGTCTTTGGGATCCCGAAGGCCCTTTCTTGCTCCTGAACTTGCCTAGAATTTAATTTTTTTAGAGCATGGATGTTATTCTTCAAGCCTCATCTTTACCAGTACATTCTCTATGACATCGTTTCCCATCTTTTTGACTGGAGACAAGAACCTTCTGGTCTTTCATACTCCCACGGCCTACTGCCTGTTTTCACACTTAGCACTTTTTACAGCATATCCTAGGGTTTTATATGCATGTGTTAGTGTCCCTGAGCCTGCCAGACTACTAATTCCTTGAGAAGATCCTTGCCTTACCCACTTTGCCTTCTCACTGATAGTGATATACGTGTGGCAGGTGCTCAGTACGGTTTTGGTAAGTGAATTTAGAGAAGTATTTCATTTTTTCAATTCTGCTGAACTAATCAAAACTTACTGTAAGTTTCGGCTCCTCACTGAAATTCTTTCATTAAAAAATTAATAAAAAGGTTTACGATAATGCAGGTTAATGAGTTAATGTTTTGTTCTCACTTCAGGTGTCTGCATTTAGAAAGAGGCTTCTTGGTGGCACTGCCTTGGAGCTCTGGCAGCTTTTATAACATGGATAGAAATACATTTTTCTCTTCCCCTGCTGATTCTATATGATATTCAGCTTAGGGGGTTTGCCTTTACTGTTTTGCCCATGTAATGCCAGGACCCCTTTGCCCTCAAGGATTCAAACCCCAAGCTCTGCTGACCCATATCTTTTCTTCTTCATGGACACTTCACAGAGGCCTTCTTCCCACAGTTTAGTTTATCTTAGTTAAACCCAGACTGGGCCTCATGTTCTGAACAATTTGGAGAAGTATTTTCTTTATAAAAAAGGAAACCGTTCAGAAATGGAATATTCAAATAGACAATAATGAGACCATTTATAAAAATAGAACTCTGTCCCACAGTCTGCTGTGACCAGCCCAACATAATTGTAGAAGCCAACTGACCATCTATAGTAACCAATCCAGGAAGCCAAAAAAATAACCTCTTTAACAACGGGCTCAAAAGTTCTGTAAATTTTTAAGAATTGACAACTTCCCTAATTTTTGACCCCATATCCAGCAGAAACAGAAAGCCAAATATTCACCACTAACCAATCACATAGGATGCTCTGCTTCTAGTTAGCCTGACTACAGCTTCCAATCAGGGCACATCTGAAGCCTTCTCTTTTTGCCACTATTGAAATCTTTCCCACTCTTCTGCCTGCCTTTGAGACTCAGCTAAATGCAAGTGATGATAGCTGACTCCTTTGCTATATATAGCAAACTCTGAATAGATAGCCTTTGCTTGTCTTAATTTCGATTTATTTCCACAGCATACTGGTAACACTGGTAACTAGAATGTTTTAGAGAACACTCCTTGGTGCTCACCTGGGAAAGTGAGCTTGGTCTTGCTCTACACATCAGTTCTCTATTGCTATGTTAAAACCCATCCTGAAACTTAGTAGTCTAAAATATAACTGGTTATCATTTCTCATGATTCTGTGAGTTGGCTGAATGGTTCTTCTGCTGGCTTCACCTGTGCTTGCGGATGAGTAGCATTCAGCAGGTGGGTTGCCTGGGCTCAACTGGACTACTGGGCTAACTGGAGAGCTGGATCTCTCTCCCTATGTAGTCCTTCACTCAACAGTACGGCAGGGCCAGGGCAACCACCTAGGAACTCAAAGACAATCTACAGGGCTCACACATTGTCAGTTCTGGCACACTGTTGTTCAAAGTGAGTCACAAATGCAGCCCAGACTCAAAAAGGTGGACAATTCCTTTTAATGGAGGCTCAGTAAAGTCACACTATAAGAGGGCATCCATGTAGGAATGGGATACATATTTGACCAGTAAATAATCCAGCACATACTTATATGGCATATTCTGACCACTGTGTCTGCTTCTAGCATTGACTATGCAGCACCAGATTTCCTCTTCCCTCCCTCCCTCCCTTCCTCCCTCCCCCTCCCTCCTTCCTTCCCTCCTTCCTTCCCTCCTTCCCTTCCTTTCTCTCTCTCTCTCCTTCCCTCTCTCCTTCTCTCTTTCCTTCTCTCCTTTCCTCACCCTTCCTTCCTTCCTTCCTTCCTTCCTTCCTTCCTTCCTTCCTTCCT